>NC_044358.1:31583210-31883210 GCF_007364275.1 Archocentrus centrarchus | reverse complement strand
AAACACCTGGACCCCCGCTGATGACAGAGGCAGGTTCAGTACCCGCAACAGAGGAATGTTGGGATCTCTGTGGAATAAAAAGCTGATAAAACACAGTTGTTTGGCACTTGTGCGTGTCTACTTTGAGAATACAGCTTGTGTCGGGTAGTTGCAGGAACATTCAATTCAGCGTGCAGCTGCTCACACTTACGAAGTGTGACATGAGTGTGTGAGAATGGTGCTCTTTGCTAAATTACTGCTATTCCTGTTACCTTGGTAATGATTACCAAGCACTTGAGGCATCTTTTATGGATGGGGGGAAAACAATGTGAAAGCACTTTATTGCTTATTAAGTGGTGTATTACCGCCACTTACTTTAGCTACATAAAACTGACCATCTCAGCTTATGACAGAGATAATTATAGAAATGAAAGTAACTCTTGCTCATGTATTTATTCAATGGCAAGGATAAACTGCACTAAGCTCAATGGCACTGGTTAGATAAGGCTCAAAAGCACTGTTAATGTTGTTGGCTGTGTTTAATCACAGACACGCCTGCTTTGACCTCCTGATGTTAACTTCCTGTTAAAATAAAATGTGCTATGAACTGAGAGTAACAGAAGTTGCAATAAAACTCATAACTTGAAGCTTAAGAATAAACTTAAACAGAATAAATCAAACTTAAGAGTCCACAGCCATTAACAGCTCTGTGACACTGTAGTCTATTACATTGGTGTTAATAAAATCACAATAATAATAATTATATGAGCTATAATTGACAGGGGAGCTATCAGTTTAGTATTGAAGTTGATGCATTTTAACTTCAGATTCAGTGTCTGTGTTCATCAACCAGCCTTGTTTACTATATTTTGCAGATTTTATAGTAAATCTAAGAACAGAGCCCGACTCTTCCTTGTCTTTGTGTCTCAAAAGAGAGCATATTTCTCTCATATTGGCTTCTCTTCATTGGCTCCCTGTTAAGTCCCGTATGGAATTTAAAGTCCTTTTCTTCACATACAAAGTCTTGAATAATCAGGCCCCATCTTAATTTAAAGACCTCATAGTACCATATCACCGCAATAGAGCACTTGGGAGGCAGAAGCCGCGCCACCCACACCGCAACGCCGCAGATATATGTGGTTGCCTGTCCACCACTGAGCTACCCGGGCGACCTTTCCATGCTTCTTCACCTCTTTTCACTCTATTCATAACCACTGTTTTAATCATTAGTTATTCTTAATCTCTGTCTCTCTTCCACAATGTGTCTTTTGTCCTGTCTCCCTCCCCTCACCCCCAACCAATCACAGCAGATGGCTGCCCCTCCCTGAGCCTGGTTCTGCTGAAGATTTCTTCCCGTTAAAAGGAGTTTTTCCTTCCCACTGTAGCCAAATGGTTACTCAAAGGGGGTCATCTGATTGTTGGTGTTTTCTCCGTATTATTGTAGGGTCTTTAACTTACAATATAAAGCCCCTTGAGGTGACTGTTGTGATTTGGCGCCATATAAATAAAACTGAATTTGAATTTATTATGGTTTTAAAGTATTCATAAACATAGTGTATATTCAAGTTTGTTAAAAGATATAGTGTGTCAGAGGACCTGAAAATTTACTGGCCTAAAGAGTTTTTCTGTGACACCCATATGTGCTCGATAAATCTTAAAGGTACGGGGTGTAAAATCTCGCCACTAGATGTCAGGAGACTGCAGTCAACTAAATTCTGTTTTCTTGAGAATTTAATCAAAATGTTTATAAGAGGGAAAGTGTGATTTTTAGGACACTCGAGTCTAACATTAGCTGTCATAATATTAGCTGGTTTGTTGCCAGCTGTCTGAAGATGGGAGGGTTGCACGCCTAGACTGCTGACAATAAGTACTTGCTAAGTACATGCTAAATTAGCATGTTTAAACATTTGTGTTAGAGCCTTGACGTCAGTTCAGGAGATGAGGCTTGAGGTGAGGAGGAAGAGGATGAGGGAGAAGAGAGGGCAGTGGTGGAGGAGGAGGAAGACATAATGAGAAAGGGATGATGAAAATATACATGTGCAAACATTAAATGGTCATAAATAATTTGAAACAGCTATGTGTTGATTTTTAAATTAAAAGTAACTTATAAGGTCTACTACATATGTGGCCAGTCTCCAGCCACACACATACATTTTTTCTGTTAAATAACCTCAAGAATGTACTTGCTGTACCTTTAAAGAAACAGTTTTACACTCCATGCTGCATAGAGCGTGTGTTTCTACCACATTTCACAGTCATCTGTCAAATAGTTGTTGAGACATTTCAGTCTGAACTAAACTGGTGAACCAACCCATGTCCACTCCCAAGTCATCACATACTGACACGTGTTTAATGGACTGGTTCTTATATAACACTTTACTGCTCTGAGCATTCAAAGAGCTTCATACAACATGTCTTTATTCACGCATATTCATAAAAGCACTTTTTTTCTACATCTAAGTGTTTTCTATCTAACATTTGCACACTCATCAACACTCCAATGAATGCATCAGGTGCAGAATGGAGCAACTCAGGGTTCAGCATCTTGCAGCATGCAGCAGCCAGGAATCGAACCACCAACCTTCCAGTTAGTAGATGACCTGCTCTACCTCCTGAGCCACACCCACCAGGAGGCACTGTGCTCCCCTTTAGTGTCATTTTTTTAACATGCAAAGTAATCTGACAGAGTTCAATGAAAAAAAAAAAAAAATCCCTCCGTGTCGTATCTCCCAACATGGGCAATAATTTAACCGTTAACCACTGTTTTATGAAAATGAAATGAAAGCATCTCAGACAGGACTTGAATTCCAGGTTACAGGTTCTGTGATTTTGCCATCCACTAGCTCACTTGCCTCCAACTGATGGCACTTGTAAAGTAAAACAGTACATATGGGCAGTACCCTTCAGATGGAAAATGACACTAAATATCTACCCCATGTGTTAAAATTTGATGAGAAGTGGCTGTGGACCAACTGTATGTTTTGAGCTGACAGCAGAATCCTTAGAACTGGTAGAATTAGAAAGTAAAACCTCTTTTGGTCTACAGAGCTGGTCCTGCTGTCAATAAAATGAGGCTGCAAGACGTGACCTGCTGCTGCTTGGAGTCTACAGGTAAATACATTTAGATTACATATAAATATAATTTTAAAAAAAAATCAACCAGCAAAGAGATAGGAGATACTTTGCAGCTGAAGTTAAGAAACTTAATTGTATCCCTGAGGGGCTTGAATGCAGACTTGTTATTAGGCTATGACAGTGTGAATGAATATGCCATTCTTATTAAGAAACAGCTGGTATTATTAGAGGGAACAGATTGTGTACTTCAGCTACTTTCCTTAATGAGTCCCACCTACATTAAAGCTTGTGAGACTCCAGGGTAAACCATTTTATTAAGACTGCTGATCTAGTTTATATCACATAACAGTGGATGGTGTAAAATTTAACTGATATGCTTGAAGGATCAAACGCCGGTCATTCCTGAACAAGAAATAAGTGCCTTTTAGCCAGACAAATGCAAATCCCGCATGTAATTCATACTCAATTTGCAATTTAAAACGAGCAAGTGATGCTAACGAAAACAAAAGGCTTCCACTCTGTGTTTTCACTCTGTTGATTTATAATTTCCTAATGTGACCAAAACAGCAAATTAAATGATGTGCGAAAAAGCTTAAAATGTGTTCACGCAACACGTGAAATGTCACTGAAAGTGGCTAAAAGCCCCTTTACCCCCCCACTTCTGGAACCCTGGGTCATTAGCCAAGACCCTGGTTATTAAACTGAGCTTTTAAAAACAGAAAGCACAATAGAGTTGCATAGTTTGCTTCTACTCAAAGTTAAAGTAAAAGATGAGAACTTATAAGCAAAGCTTTTCAGCAACATTGCAGCAAGGACCCACCAACAACCTGCTGTAAAATACCTCTCTCTGTAGAACACACTGAGTGAAAACAGACTGAAGACAGTCCAGTTTTTAGAAGCCACGTCAAATCATATCTGCCTTCAATTTCAAACCGTTTCCTTGCTGTCAGTTAACATCACAAACACGCTTCCCGCAGCTTAAAGACTCATCACTAGAACTGACGTGGTCAGACTTTGTTGCCAAAACGGTGCGCGCGTTTCATCATCTACAGTATGCTACTCACCGTGGTGCAGCCGCCCTCCGTGTCGTCATCCAGCAGTCCCAGTCTGCACAGAGCCTTTTCATTCCTCAGCCAGTACTCCGATGAGTCCAGCACGCTGTTACTGCACAGAACCTAAAGCACACAGATGAACTCTGCTCAGACTCAGCAGCACTGAAAACTCACAGATGCACACAGAGCATCATTGCACACACACACACACACACACTTTCTGAGTCACCCATCCACTTTCATCTGCCAGTCTGTGTTCTCCCTTCAGGAAGATGGGATCAATTGACCTTTCTCTAGGACATTTATTTCAGTTTAAGTGTCTGGAGCAAAGGATCAGAAATCAGTCAGCTAAGCAGACACAGTGCATTGTATTTTTAACAGTTATTGTGTCCTCCCTGGAGGCATATTTTAATAAAATCTTTAGGAAAAAATATAGTCACACAGCTGCTTATTAGTCAAGTGTCCTTCTGTCTAATAATCTTGTGTGTCGTAACTGTCGACCAAGCTGTTTTAATAATTGGAAGAATAAAATCAAGGATCCCCTTATCACCGTAATGGGTTTTAACCGTCATGTTGTATATATTTAGAATTTTTTTATTTGTAAAAGAAGATATATTTCACACAGTTTGTACTACTTTAATGCAGCAGATAAAATGTTAAAATTGCATTATATAAATAATACCTTTCTTATGCAATTACTTTGACATATGACTATGTTGTTCATTCCCACTATATATTTTTAGAGACAAATCACACCCCCCCCTGCTTGTACCCTCTGGAATAGACCATCTGTGCAGGCTTTCAGCCAGGTAAAAGTGACGTAGACTCAGCTGATCTCAGCGAGAGTGATCATATCAAAGGCTGCTGCCACAGGTCAGCGGAGCCGGAGGCCCAATTATAACAAAGATATCACCTTCTGTCTGTACAGGACACTCAGGTGGAAGTCAGTTAAGAACATGAGCACTAGGCTAATGAGAGTCCACCTGTACACATACATAATGTACAGTCAGGCGCACACACACATTCTCTCTCTCTCACACAAACACACACACATGCACTAATAGAACTACACACACTTTGAAAGGAAATTCAATCTAGCCGCCACCTCAGCCCACTGATCTGTACTATTTCCCGTCCTGCCTCTGTGGCACTGGGATGTGATAAATCTACTGGGCTGACCTGAGGGCCCGGCTATTTCTCTTATTACACAACCTCTGGGTGTCACTGGCACCCAGGAGGAGGAAATGAAAATTTCTGGCACTGCTGGAAGCACAAACATATAAACTGATGGGAAGACAAATATGATGGACAGTCACCCGAAAACATGAACTGAGAAAAAGGCAAAACCGCCAACTGGATGACAAGCAGTCATGTTATACTTACATAAGACACTACTATCAATACAGTTTTTGAATGCCCACTCTTACCTTCTTACAGGCGCTGATGGATGATGCCACAGTGCTCTCTGTGCTACCTCCCGCCACCTCGATAGATTCTGAGCCTTCAAACATGGCAGACGACTGGAAGTTACTGTAAGGCAAAAGGGCACAGAGTTGACTTTGTCAGAGCAAATTCTCGTCAAAGACTTCCCTTTTTAAAAATCTGGGATCAGTAAAGAGGGGTTATCTGCTCTGACTGGAGTGGCCCAATGACTGTCACATTCGCTAATACAGTAGAGCTGGGGCACTCCTCTATTGAATTAAGTGTTATTGTCAGACAGGAGATGTATTTCAATATTCTGTGGTAAATACTTAATTTACTTCAGCGAGATCCTTCCTAACCCAGCAAGACAGGGTCAAAAACCATTCCCAATGTCCTAGCCCTGATCCTACAGTCAAGAAAAGGTAACAGTTTATGGCCAACCAAAGTGACATTTCTCATGAATAACTGAAGTTTATTTATTATTTATTTACTGTCTTTAGACGCCAAGACCCTTTTATCACATCATTTATGAAAAAGCCATGTACATGGTGTCTTCTCCTTCAGCATGAAATGTACATATAACATGCTGCATGTAGCAGAAGGCTTTCACCCTGTTCACGAGACTCTGAACCAGTTTCCATTTTCTGAAACAGGCTGATATCAAACAAGCGTGTAGCACAAGCAGTGCAGCATCCAAACACCAGCGCTTCTTTGCCTGATCCTAAAATTTGACTTGGACAGCAGCAGTAAGAGAGGATCACAATATGTGACCTTCATTTGGCACACAGGACAAAATTATTCAACAAACTGTAGCGACGGGCATGTCTGTCAGCCTGCACAACGAACCGACGCACAACACAGCAAACTCCAAAATCTCAGGAAGGCGTCATTATCCTCTATGCATGCTTTCACTGAGATAAGCCAAATCGAAGCTTATCTGGAATGGCATTAATGAGGATCAATTTGGAAAATGAAGAGGCTGGGGATGCATATTTAAATAGGAACATCTGTTTTTTTTTTTCCTTTTTTTTTTTCTTTCTATAATCCACATATTTCAAAGCAAATTAAAAGCATTCTGTTTAGAAAGCCCCCGGGATCACACAACTGTATCTATTTGCAGTTAATGAACATGTCTGATGTAAATAACTGTGTCACAGGAAAAGTGAGTTTGCTGTGAATGGCCTGATGCGCTGGAAAATAAAATGTGCTGGAGATAAGTGGATATGATGTGCTTTAAATAGGCTGCTGTGTCTGCAAGGCGAGCATCAAAACAGCCATCCAACACACACAGAGAGAGAGACAGAAAGAGAGAGGCAATGATTCTGTGGTGAACTAGATGGATGCAAGGTTAAAAATTTGGAAAAATACTTTTTAATGGCGACTGTCTGTGGTTTTCGTGCATGAGTGTTTCTCGCAGAAAACTGAAAGAGACAAACGGAAATAATTTCTCACGCGCGACCTTCTTTCTAATCTTTGAGCCTAACGACCTTTCCATCACGACACGGTGATGACTGACAGGTTGGTGCGCTCAAGTGTCCCCGGGCCCGAGGTACTCAGCCTGAAGTGAGGACACAATTAACCCCCCGAAATGTCTGCTTTTAAGACGTGTCAGGCTCCCGCTCTGCTGTTGTAATTCACTGTGAAAGCGTGTACGATTGAGGATTTCATGCTTCAGGGACGAGCAGGCCAGTTTACTGGTCCTCAAACGGACAACTTTTGGTGTCATCCTTGGAATTTCACATCTCTGGAAAGGGTTCCACAACAAAACACAATTAGCGCGGCATGTTAAGGTCTATGGGTTGCAGACGCCTTCAATTTCAGCTCCGACTGCATGAAGCAGAGGACTAAAGCTGACTACGAATGTGCGAAAAATCAACCATCTATTGGAAACGTGACTACTGTTACTGTCAGAATTCCTATCAATTAAGCCAGGCTGGCTGAAACGTGTTATTAACTGCAAAGCGCTGACAATAGCCTACAGCCTTCTCTGAAAGCAGCTCTGATGCCTCGCTGCGTGGATTTAGCGCGTTTTTCTCACAGTAAACACAAACACTCTGCACAACCTTAAAACCACCAGGTTCTGAATCAGGAGCCTACAACATAAATCATGTGGCGCACTGGCACATCATACTTACTTCATCTCAGGGCTGTGGGAAAAATACCTAAAACACTATATCCTAAAAAAAAAATTTAAAAAAAGGTGCTGCAATATCGCATCAAATATCGCATCAAATTGCTGTGTGAACAAAAAAGAAATCTTAAAGTTCCAGTGTAATGAAACAAAAACAGCACAAAGTCTGAATAACATGCACACAAATCAGTTGCTGTAAAGACAGGATTTCGTTTTGAAATATGCGCTCATCGTCGCGTTATTTTTCTTTAAAACCGTTATAATTAGGGTGTCTTACCTCGGCGTCTTCAGAAGGCACTTGGCGCCTGCCATTCTATCAAAAGCAGCCAAACTGTCCTCAGCCGTTGTGTTTATTTCCTATGCGGGGGAAGGAGGACAGGGAGAGGTACAGTGGAGTGCCTCGACGCGTAATTGTCCCCGGGACACTCTCCAGTCCAGATGCGCATCCCCGATCAAGGAGTGAAGGAATTCCACACTGTTTCAGCGTGACTGGATGGGGACTGTGACGAACCGAGCCGCCGTGAAATCAGCAGAAGAAGCAGCAGCAGCGTTATACTGCCCGCTCTGCGCGCGTCTGTCCGCCAAGTGCCGAGTGAAAGCGCAGGAGCCCCGCATGGATCAAACGTAACGAGCTGCACGACGCAGGCAAGGGCATTCGACAGGGCCGGTGTGCGCGCACGTCTACGCACGAGCGTACCGGGCTTGTTAAACTTAAAGCGTGTAATTGTTTTGTCTGCGTTTGATTACTGGAATTAATTATTTTTGACTCTTGGGAGCGTCCCAGCCAGCAGTGAGCACAATTTTGACTTATTATCCCTAAATGTCAAAATGGAACCCAAACAGTTTGCACATTCAGGAGGCAAGGGGCAACACAAGCATTCCCCGGGAGCTCTGGTTCATGTTAAATGGAAAAGCCAACACTTTAAGCTTCATTTCAATTAACCCCAAAGAGAAGCTGTCTCTTTAACTGAATACTCCACTATGTGGCTGTTTGTTACTGGGCAGGTAGTGTACCGTTTGCCAGAGCTTGTTTGTTGGAAAACAGCTGCCAGTGCATCTGGGAATTATGCTGATGAGCACCAAGAGAGCGAACCAAAATAATAGCCTAAAGCTGCTGGCAGCAAATCCAAAACAGTGCGCTGGAAAATGTTAAATGAATCTGCAGAGCCCGAGGAAACTGCAGAGTTGGCTATAATTCTCAGTGGGTTTGTCATTAGGAGCACTTTAAAGAGGCACTTGATCCTTTATATATTTCAAAAAGGTTGCAGCTTTAAGTTTGCTATGGCACATGCAGTAGGCAAGAATATACCTTAAACATGCATGCATAGACACACACATTCTCAGTGGCCAGTTTTGAGAATCACCCTCTCCATCTTCTTGGTGGCATTAAATACCCCAGAGGGAAATATATATATTTTTATATCTGATGGTTCAAGTAACAGTCCACTCCTTGGTCCATTAGGGAGGTCACCAAAAGCCACATATAGGGTAAAGAAGCCGTGATCTTCAGCTCTCTGTTATTGCAGTGAGCATAATGTTGGTAGAAAGAAAAAGGTGAAGAAAGTGGTGGATATGAGAGTGATCACTGACACAGCAGGTGTCCTGATGAGATACAAAGGAGAGACAACTTAAGGGAAAAACCAGCATAAAGTGTTTTAGTAAGGTGCCAGGCCACTGGGTGCCATCACCAAAGCTTAAATCTACCTTGACACTAATTCTACAAGTCTCTAGAACTGGAAGGAGGGAACACCATATTTCCAAAAGGGTTCCCTCATTCAGCTTTTTGATTATGGTGGTGGAGAGAGCTGTTTCACAGATCGGTCCTAAAGCTGTCATATGGGTTCATATATGGGTTGAGATGTGATAACTGTTGCTAGTCATCAAACCATTCTGTGACCCCTCTTGCCCTTTAGATGGGGGCACTGTCATCCAGGAAGAGAACATCCAAGAGAGAAATGTTTCATCGTAGGATAGAGCTGATCACTCACAACTATTTTGCATTGATTTGCAAGTGACCCTTCTCTCTGAGGGGACATGTGGACATAAAGCATGCAAGCCCCAGCATAATGCTCCCCCTCCCCACAGCAGATCCCATCACTGTAGAGGTCAAAGGCTCAGGTTTGTTCTTTAATTTGTGTGTGTGTGAGAGAGAGAGAGCGAGAGCAAGGGAGAAAAGATGATGCTGTTGAGGCTCAAGTGTTGGCCTCCTGGAAGGACCAAAGAAAATACATCTTCTTATGCTGTTATCAGCAATTCGTCCCCATCTCCACCATTTGCTTTTATTCAGCTCTAACAGTATCAAAGCAAATTTCTGTAGTAGCAGTCTTGGCATAGCCATGCAGCAGCAGCAGCACCCCCCCCCCCCCCCCCCCCACACACACACACACACACGATAACCATGATCAACATTTCAAATGAATCTTTTCTCATCCATATATTTCTGCATTCAGAATGAATGAAGACACATATGATTCTATAAACGTGTCTTGCTCAGCCAGTTTCCATCCAAATCTTCTTCCACATTCTGATATAAATAGAAACAGTCCTGCATTAGCCAGCACTTCTCACCAACTGTTAATGCCCTCCCTGGTTCTGTACTGTACCAGCTAATTTCATGCTCCTCAACTGTAGAAAAACAGTTTTTCTACCTGAATCTTTTCAAATAAACAATTTTGTAAAGTTGCAGGGAATGCAAAACACAACATCGGTGAAAAACTCTTTTTAATGAGACAAGACAAAGAAAGAAGGTAAAAAATGTAAACACCAAAGCTGACATGGAAAAATCACAAATGGGCCTTTGAGCACTTCTTACACAAATTGGGTAGCGTTTCATTATTCTGTGTTAGTTCTGTGATAGTATTGAAGAGTACCTTGGTTTTGGCTGAACAGAAACACCCACATCATGTGAGATTCTGCTGTTTGATGGTGTGCATGAGTGACCTTAAAAGGTGACCCAAATAGAATATCACTACACTGCTCCCCTCCTTCACCTGCACTTTCTAAATATAGATTTAAGATCAGATTTAAGGAGAAAGAAGCATTCTAGCATCACCACAAAGCAGGAGACTTTTTTACAAAATGGTGTGTTTACTCTTATGTCCCTCTGGCATCTTCAATGGCAGGTTTTAAGCCTCAGCTTAGAATGTCTAATTTTGTGTTTCTCAAATGGAGGTAGTGGCACCATATATGAGAGCTGCATCAGAGAATCATGCATAACATCTAAAAAACCAATTAAACAAGAACCGGATCATTTAAAAACTATTGGGTTGTTAAAAAAACTTGTTAGATTCAATAGTCCTGTTTTCTGTCGTAACCTGTGGACCTCGCCAAAAAAACAAAACAAAAGTGCAACGTTGTGACGTCCACTGTGAGTGGGAAAAGCAGCCCCCACATTAATAAAAACACCAGTCAGCACTGCAATTCAAATGCAGCCTCTAAAATGATCATACTGTTACAATCGCTCTCTCTCTCTCACACACACACACACATACACACACACACACAGACCTTGCCAGGAAATCTGACACCTCAGGACTCTCCTTAATATCCCCAAATTTTCTCCATTCCTTCAATGCACCGATGTGTCTTCTATGGTGAGATGTGAAGGGTCTAACATTTTCTTCAGAGCTCTCTTTTCACATTCTGTACACACCAGCTTTGATCATGTTTTGTTAGAACTACTGACTGCAACATAAATAGCTCTGTGAAGAGCTTGCCTAAACATGTGCGCCACTTGTACAATTCAACACATCACACCACTCTCTGCAATCCCAGACCTTTTTCTCCATCTTAAAGTGTGACCACTGGGAGAAAGTACGAACACTTATCTTTAGAAGTGGTTGGACAGCACATCATACACAGAAATTTATTTGAGCTTACCCAGATCTTTTTCTTGAGATTTTCATCTTTTTTTTTTTTTTTTAGGTACAGCTATTGAAAACTAACAGTCTGATACACCAGTAATAAGTGATCAAACTGCAGTAAACCCTTCTTTAGTAGAGGGTATAATTCTGAGTTTTGCATAACCCCATTAAAAGAAATATTAATTCAACTTTGTTTTGCTTTTGTTTTGGCAGAGGCTGTTCTGTTATTCTGTGTACACTCAACTGCGATGGACTGGAAATGCCAGAGTAATGAAGTGCCATTCGACGGCTGCGGCTTCCAATAATTCAATTTTAAGACAGTTACACAAAACTGACCGTTCTAATCTTCGCAAATGCTTTTGTTGTACCTTCATCAGTCAGCATGATACCTGAAATTGTTGAATGCCTCAGAATAAGCTGATGTTTTGTGCAATGACGAGCGTATTAAATAAGAAATGCAACAATTTACCTTCATTCTATAAATTTTTACAATATTTTACAATATGCTACAGGCCCTTTTCAATTTGCAATATTTTGACAGCATTTTAGAGCCCTAATAAAGTTTTTAAGTACAGGAAATAGGCACATTAAATTTTCAGGACTATTTTCAGCACAGTCAGGTTTACTACCATTGCAAGTGTCACAATGGTACAATTAATTATTTTAGAATAGACTCCACCAATTTAACGGCACTTGATAGCACCAGCAGAAGATATGGCACGGAGAGCAGCTTCATGGAAACCAAAGCCTCAAGCTGAACATCCTGCTGCGTACTCAAGTGCTTGCTGTCTTCCTGTATGCTTGTGAATCATGGATCCTCAACGCACATCTCACAAAAAGAATAGCTGCCTTTGAGATGAACTGCTTCCGGCGGGTTCTCAGTATGTACTGGACCAGCCACACCTCAAACTTGGAGGTCAGAAAATTGGCTATACAAGGTTCTTGGCCCCATGAAAGTTTCATGGATATAGTCAAAAGCAGTGTTAATTTCATTGACGAAATATTTTCATCAACGAACCTTTTTTTCATAATGAAAACGAGATGATAACTAAATAAAACCTACCTAAAAGGATAAAACAATGACGAAATTAATTGACACTTTCGTCATCAAATGAAAACGAGACGAAAATGCTTGGCGGGACGACATCCAATCAGAACTTGTTTAATTTTGTGACAGGGTGGGACAAGTTAGGAAAATATCCAATCAAACGCACAGTTGCATAAATTTGCTCGAAACCCGGGAAGACCAAACTAGCCTGTGATTTGTCTTTAATTCCAATATAACTAAGTTATGTGAACAATGCCAGCAGGGAGAAAGAGAAGAGCCGATGTATGGACACATTTGTCCTTTGATGTTGTGACAAACAAAACGATGTGTAAACCATGTGGGGCGACTATCTCGGGTAAAATCATGACAAATCTTAAACGACATCTGCAAACCAGTCACCCAGATCTCCATGCAAAGGTAAGCATTTTACTGTCATGCAGGGTAAAGTGTTTTTCCCAGTTTAGCTTTGTGTTTAGAGGAAATCTCCACACCGCGGTGGATTAGCCTTTCCTAATCTTAGTCCTGAACACTGCCCTGTACCTTTCAGAACGTGTCCTGCTGTAAAACGCTCGTATTATCTCAGTAAGGTGGTGTTAATGATCAGGTGTGTGGGAAGCAGGTGAAACACTAATGTAAATATTATTAATAATATTCCATAACTTTTAATAAATGTTTAATTTTGTGTAAGTGTGTATAATGACTAATTCAAGAGAACTGAAGAAAAAACATTTACATTTTACACCCTTTATGTTTTAGTCGACTAAATCGACTTAGATTTAGTCGACTATATTCTTACGATGATTCGTCAAGGAAAACTAGACTAAAACTAAAACTATTCAGATGACTAAATTATGACTAAAACTAAATTACATTTTTGTCAAAAGACTGACTAAAACTAAATCAAAATTTGCTGTCAAAATTAACACTGGTGTGGACAGTCAAATGGCTATGACACGCTATGATGTTAAATTTAATATCTGTGACTTAGAGTAACAGAAACCAGCTCTGGCACCTTGGATGTTTTATCTGTTTTCTGAAAATCCTGAGAGGAAAACTTCAAAATGTGTGTTTGGAGTAAGCTTTTTAGGGTCATATCATTATGCACAGAGGTGTTGCTTGCCACCAGACAAGGCAGGCAACAACTTGGGGGCCAGTAAATATCTTTTCTTTTTTCTGGGACTGAAAAAAAGAAAGAAGGTAAAAGAGGAAGAGGAGACAAAAAATAAGACAGTGGTGAGTATAACAGATATTAATTAGATATAATGCCAGTCAGTGCTGCTCTTCTAGCCTTAAATGTGAGAGAGAGACACTTGAATAACCTAAATTCCATCAGAATCACATTATTTCTTATGGTTTATTTTGATGTTTAATATTAGTTAACTTCGCTAACAGACCAGCCTAGTGCATCCAGCTGTGTTGACTGTGAGGTGACTGAGCCAAGTGAGCGTGGCCGTGAGTCAGAGCAGAGCCAACAGCCAATTTGTTAGCATAGCTATGTAAAACAGGAAATGTTAACTGTTACCAGTGCACAGATAAATGTTATGAGTGCACATATAATTGTTATCAGTGCACAGATAAATGTTACGAGTGCACAGATAAATGTTACCAGTGCACAGATAATTGTTACCAGTGCACAGATAAATGTTACCAGTGCACAGATAAATGTTACCAGTGCACAGATAATTGTTACTAGTGCACAGATAAATGTTACCAGTGCACAGATAATTGTTACTAGTGCACAGATAAATGTTACCAGTGCACAGATAAATGTTACCAGTGCACAGATAAATGTTAACAATGCACAGATAAATGTTACCAGTGCACAGATAAATGTTACCAGTGCACAGATAATTCTTACCAGCTCACAGATAATTGTTACTAGTGCACAGATAAATGTTACCAGTGCACAGATAAATGTTACCAGTGCACAGATAATTGTTACCAGTTCACAGATAATTGTTACCAGTGCACAGATAATTGTTACCAGTGCACAGATAAATGTTACCAGTGCACAGATAATTGTTACCAGTGCACAGATAATTGTTACCAGTGCACAGATAATTGTTATGAGTGCACAGATAAATGTTACCAATGCACAGATAAATGTTATGAGTGCACAGATAATTGTTATGAGTGCACAGATAATTGTTACCAGTGCACAGATAAATGTTACGAGTGAACAGATAAATGTTACCAGTGCACAGATAATTGTTACCAGTGCACAGATAATTGTTATGAGTGCACAGATAATTGTTACCAGTGCACAGATAAATGTTACGAGTGCACAGATAAATGTTACCAGTGCACAGATAATTGTTAAGAGTGCACAGATAATTGTTACCAGTGCACAGATAAATGTTACGAGTGCACAGATAAATGTTACCAGTGCACAGATAATTGTTACCAGTGCACAGATAATTGTTATGAGTGCACAGATAATTGTTACCAGTGCACAGATAAATGTTACGAGTGCACAGATAAATGTTACCAGTGCACAGATAATTGTTATGAGTGCACAGATAATTGTTACCAGTGCACAGATAATTGTTACCAGTGCACAGATAAATGTTACCAGTGCACAGATAATTGTTACTAGTGCACAGATAAATGTTACCAGTGCACAGATAATTGTTACTTGTGCACAGATAAATGTTACCAGTGCACAGATAAATGTTACCAGTGCACAGATAATTGTTACCAGTTCACAGATAAATGTTACCAGTGCACATATAAATGTTACCAGTGCACAGATAATTGTTACCAGTGCATAAACAAATGTTACCAGTGCACTAGCATGTTAAAAAAAGTTTCATTACAAATGTATGTGAGCTTGGGGACCCCCTGGTGGTCGAGGGGGACAAATGCACCTGTCTCCAATATTGGGGGGGGACACCCCCCCGTTCCCCCGGTTCCTACGCCTATGGTTGGTGGTGATCAGATTGTAAACACAGTTGAAGGTGAGTCTAACCTTGTTTTGTGTCAAAAAAATATTCAGCAATCAAGCTTGTCTAACTAAAGGAAGTAAAAGTCAGAACGAAATTACCGTCAGTGAACCTGTGGATCGTTACTGACTGCCAAGCCTACTCTCCGGTCTGCGCTAGCCTTCCATCTCCTGTCTTGTCAGGGTTTTTCACACGGTCTGCTCGTGGGGGACTGGGTGGATAGTCATCTCCGTGTACCCACATGCGATCACAGCCCCCTGTATGCGCCCGTCCTGAGAACAACTGCGCACAATTGCAGTGTCTCCATAACAGCCATCAACATAACAGAGAAGAACATGTAAGTTCAAGACTTGCACATCTTATCATTAAAAGTAGTATAAACTAAAAGTAAAATTGATATATCAAACTATAATATATTATTTAGAATACAATATTAATTTTATTTGAGCATCTGGCCCTCACACTGTCTGCCAAAAAAAAATTCCAGCCCTTGGACAAATGTAGTTGATGACCCCTGATGTAAAAGCTAGCAGTTACAGTATTAACACTTTTTAGCCAGTCAGCTTGGTCTTGGGCAGTGGTTCTCAAATCCAGGCCTCGTGGCCCAGTGTCCTGCAGGTTTTAGATGTGTCCCTGATCCAACACACCTGAACCAAATGGCTTAATTACCTCCTCAGTATGCAGTCACGTTCTCCAGAGTCCTGCTAATGACTTCTATATTTGATTCAGGTGTGTTGAAGCAGAGACACATCTAAAACCTGTAGGACACTGGGCTACGAGGCCTGGATTTGAGAACCTTGGGCATTGTAACTGAAATAAACATTGCTAGAGTACTGTTTTATGTGTCATTTTGTAAGACACCAATAATCATTTAAAGTTAATAAGCTAACTTGGGGGAATACTTTTTTGCAACTGGTCACTGAAAGTTCCAACACGGCACCTCATGGCAAAGAACTCTCTGAGGATCTTAAAAGACGAATTGTTGCGCTACATGAAGACTGTTACATAAGCTGCACACAGACTACTTTTCATTGTGTCAAAGTGTCATTTTGTCAGTGTTGTCCCATGAAAAGATATACTTAAATATCTGCAGACATGTGAGGGGTGTACTCACTTTTGTGATACACTGTAGATGCCAATATTGGTGTATTGGTGTAAATTATTTTGCTATATATGCAATGTTGTGTTTTTTGTTTTTACATAGTGTAGGCCTAGTGGGTTTATGATACTGAATGATACTAGTGGGTACTATGATACTCACATGGCTTCATTACATATACCAAAGTTATTGCACAAAAACCCCGATTAAATTTTGAGGGGAGCAGGTGGGAACTTTTTCCAGATCTGATAGATTTTTATGGAAAGACCCTGCGTTAAAAAACTAGTAGCGACAGACTGAAATGAGACTGACAAACCAATGACTTTCTTTTATTTGTTATAGGAAGTCAAAGTTTCTTGACAGCACTGTTTGGTATTCACACATTTAGCATTCAGGCTCAGCATGCAGGGTACTGATGGTTTTGAAGATTTCAGCAGTGAATTTTTCTAGCAAAAGATCGCAGGGGTTCAAAACTGTCTTGAAACAGTTAAACAGTCGCATAGCAACAGCGAGTCGATTTTAGCGTTTTCTAGAGGAGCCAGCAGAAATATGATAAACAACACGTAACGGCCAACCAAAACGGCATACAACACAAACTGTTGCACCTGAAGCTTCACAGATGTTGATTACCCAACACAATAGGAATGAAATCGTTGCTCTCCTAATGTTTTCCCTGTTTGTTTTTTTTTACAACACTTCCTCTTTCTTATTCCTCTTCTTCTACTCTTTCTGCATCCTTACTCTTCATCTTCTTTTTCATCATCCTCTTTGACATCCTCCACACCTCTTAATCCAAAGGCTTTTCAGGGGGGGAACTAATCCATTGCACACTTTCTTAAAATAACAGATGGAAGAACAACTAAAGTGGAGATGAAAGTGCAGACTGCTCTCATCAGCAGAGAGCCGACATCTGACGAAGCCCAAAGTAAAAACCAAATGAGAATCAGCTAGAGTACAGGCCCTCTGTCAAAAGCCTGTCACAGTAGGGGTATTTTTAATTTAGTGACAGAAATATCTCACGTGAGAAGAGGAAAATGAGGTGAGAGGAGAAGATGCGATGATGAAACTGAGCAGCTGTGACGTAAAATGATATTTTTAGAACATCAGGACTGGAAAGAATTCAACCGTAAACTTGTGTGTGTGTGTGTATGTGTGTGTGTGTGTGGGGGGGGGGGGGGGTGCTGTGGGTTCACAGTCGAAGTTCAGTCGGTAAATACGTAAACAAGCCTTATCAGAATAGAAATGAGCTTGGAAGTGACATAGAATTCTACCCACAGTTCATGTGTGAACTTCTTGTACTTCTGCTTTGAAGTCTGGATCACAGCTATGACAGAGAGAAAGAAGGAAAGAAACAGGACTTCGCACTTTCACGCATACTTTTTGTTTCTCATGAGTAGTGCTGATGGACAGTGATGTCCAGGCTTGATGATGGTCAAAGTTAATAGCGCGCCAATCAAGGTGAATTTCATCTAATTTCCCCATTGATGCATTCAAATTTTCATTATTCTGAGATTCATAATAAGTGAAATCTGCCATGCTATAGTTTTGTGTCGCACTTTCCACATATGACCGACATATAACCATCTGTGTGTGGAGCAAATAAAGCGATCCATCATCATCATCATCATCAAATGAGAGAAAAAGGGAAGATATTTTTGACTGTTGGGTTGATCTGCATCTCCATTACTTTTTTTCCCCCACTGAATCTCTTTCTCATCCTCACTGTTTTCCTCCATTCTGCTTCCCTGTTTATCTTTCTGTGCATCTTTGTCTGGGCATGGTGCCAAGTTCCCACCTTTCTGCCAATCAACTGGCACACACTGACATTTATCCATCTATCTGTCCCTTTGGAGTGTTTAAATCCCAGCTCATCTCATCAGTCCTTCTAGTAGTTGTTTATTTCTTTGCCCGAAGTCTCACTCCACCACTCATCAGTGTGCCTGTTCCTTGCCAAGTTTGCCACCATCTGCTCCTCCTGGATTGAGCCTACACAGCCTACCTTAACCCACTTAATGTGCACCACCCACAGTCTTGTTAGTCTACCAGCTTCTACCTCCCACCACCCTCTACACTTGTAAGGTCCCACACTCCCCACACTCATATCCTACTTTAGTTTAATGAGTAAAAAATAAATAAATACAAATACAGATACTTGTTACTGTAATCTTTTTAGCTACTTTTTGGATCTAGAATTCCTTCATTTTTTTAACAGCTTTACTCTGTACATGTTCAGATTTTGTTTTTTTAGCTGTCAAAAATAAAGAGGCACAGGGGAACGTCTACTGCCCAGATAGCAAAAGACTTTGGGGCGGACCCGCCTTCAAGTCAGCCGATCTGCCCCACGCTGTTCCTCGGTTCTGGTGCTCTGGACAGCACCCGGCCCGCCCACAGACAGCGGCTCACCAAACAGCGGATTAGTGCAGGATTATCAAGTTCAGTGGTTACACATTTTACTGACATCTAATAAGACTTCAAACACACAGATCTTTTTGAAGCAAATTATTAAATAAGCAAATTATTAAGTATTATTATATTTATGCATGTGTGGAAGCTTTTAGGCATTTTTACTTATTCTTATAATTAGACTAGGGCTGCAACAATTCCTCGAGTAAATAAAATAATAAAATAATTGATAGTTGCAGCCCTATATCAGACAGACTTCATGCTTAAAGGCTGCTGCTGACACAAAACTATAAACTGATGTGTTCAGTGGAAGTTCATTGAAGTGCTGCTGCTTGTGTGATTACACATGCAGAGTCGTGTTTCTCAGGCTGCCCCTGAACACATCCTAAAGCCTTCAGCCTGCAGCAGATAGAAGAAGGTGTGCTGCTGTCCCTGTGCAAGAAGATGATGCCGCTGCTGCTCAAAGACACAAACAGATTTGGATGAAGGACTTTATGGTGCCAGAGTTTTTGTTAGATATGTGGAACTCTGACATTTCCTAAAAACTGGACTAACCGATGAAGCAGTGATTTGTGTCCAGAGGTGCAAACAGAAGCTGAAGCAGTGTTTTACTTGGTGAGTCAAACACGGTTCTCAGTGGTTCTACTCATTTACACTCTTTCTGCGGGGTGGGTGGGATGTATGAGGATATTTTATAACTTAGTTTGGTTCATCTGAGTTTTTAATTATTTTGATCTTAATTGCCTAAAACTGATGTCTGAACTGTTGTTAAAGCTAAAAAGCTTTAGATGAATAAAGTTTCTTGCCACAGTTTATGACCATTTCCTTTTTGAAGTCATTGTTCAGTAAACATCTGATGGGCTGCAACAACCCCACTTTTTATTGAGGATTCATCATTTCTGCTGGATACAAAATGCTTTAGAAGATTTCCAGACAGAAACATCAGCTTTACTTTAATGTAAACATTTATAATCTGATCTAAGATCAGATTTCACTGATAGATGATGGCTCTCTGACAGCCACAGCTGTTACTATTAATACAAGCTCACTTTTACTCTTTAACATTTAACTAAAAATGGCATAGTTTCTCCAGCTGTCAGTGTGCCAGTGAGAAACTTCCATGTTACTCTGGAGGAGGCTTGAAAACTTTGTAAATGGAGTTCAATGCAAATCAGTGAAGCTCTGCCGACCAGTGTCAGTGATACCGAGGTGAGCTGCTGAAGACATCCTGACGTCTTTCTGGCAGTGAGCCCTGGTGTTTATACTGCTGTTCCTCAAAGTGTAAAACATGACATTTCCTGTTCCTACTAGGTGGCGCTGCAACTGTTAATAAATATTGTCATATGTATGTGTTCAGGGGCGGACTCTCATCCTACTGAAGAAGTTTGGTCCAGATTGGGTTATGTAGGTATGAATGAGAGCCAATCAGAATTTTGTGGTGAATGAGCAAAATTCATTGTGGCTTCATGGCCACGCCCCCAGTGAAAACTCACCAGTTTTAAAATTTAGATTGTCCCTGGTGTGTAGATTACACTGATCAAATATGAAGTTGATAACATCCAAAACCTAGGAGTAGTTAGAGAAAGTATGAGAGCAGGAAATCGCCCATTTTAATTCAAAATGGCGGACTTACTGTTGGGTTTGGGGCATTGGACCCTGTGGTCTTTTTTGTTCGTCTGGACACATTACATATGTGTACCAAATTTCATACATGTATGTGAATCACAGCAGTGGGAATTGAACTAAAGGCGGCGCTGTAGAGCCATTTTGAAAGGGCCATGCCTGAAACCATTAAAATATGTAAATTTTCACCAGACCTGACATGTGTGCAAAATTTCATGACTTTTTGAGCATGTTTAAGCCCTCAAAAAAGCAATTAATTTGCCTAATCAAAAGCAAATACAATACGGCCTTCGCACTTTTTGCGCTTGGGCCCTAATAAACACAACTAAATTTGTCATGTTAAATTTTGACTGTTCTGCCCTTTAGCACATTTTTTGTAAATGCACCGGCTTCCAGCATCAATAGTAATGGTTGTTTCAATCAAGCATGGACAATATACACTTAATATTGGCAGTGCTCAGCCGAGTGGCTGGCGATGGGTTCAGCTGGAAGTTGGGGCTCCAAATCATGTTCTGCTTTGGGCCTAATTTGGGCCATCTCTGTGTATGTGTGTATGTATATTTGTTTTTTATTCCCTATGTTCTCCTAGATGAGTGGACCAAGCTTGATGAAACTTTGCATAGACATTGTCTAGAGCAGAGGTCCCCAACCCCCGGGCCGTGGGACATTTGGTACCGGGCCACACATAAAGAATAAATAACTTAAATTATTTCCGTTTTACTTATTATCTGCCCCTAAACTATATTTTATTTTGAAAAATGGGCGGATTCGCTCCGTTACTTCCCTCCATGACTTCCTCTTGACGTGTCAAGACGTTTCTGCTCACATGATACGTCACCGCTAAAATTAAACCCAGAAGCTTCAGGCCTGTCTAACGAAATCGGTTGGTTGACCTACATAACGCTTCTTTAAATTTTTGAGTGCTCAACAAGAGTAGAAAAGCGCTATGTAAGAACTAGTCCATTTACCATTTTTATTTATCAACACCGGGGATAGCAGTGAGGTAGACCCAGCCATCAAACTGACTCTCCAGCGCTTGACACCGCGGCTCTGCAGCCACGCTCCATGTGAAATCGGCCGAACCCAGTCAAACCAGAAGTCAGCAAAAATGAGTATCAGAGAAACAAGCTCAGGGGGCTTACACTGATTCAGTGTTATGGTGAGTTGTATTTTTCATGCGCTTTATACAGTAAAAATCACCTAAGTCGAAGTCGCACAAATCAGGTTTTCGCTCTAGTTGGATGGCATCTGCAGGTCCTGATTTTTCCTAACATTAATTCCAATAAAATCATCACATAAATCCGTCGGATATTCACCTACCTCGGATGAAAAATCTGGTCCCATTGTAATAAATTTCCAATTAAATGTGATCGCATAAACTGGATGAGTTTAGCGCTAAAACCCTCCTCAGCTCCTGTCCGCCCACTTCCATGCATCGGCTCGTTCGTGCACAACTACACACACTCTAACAACGCCTGAAAATTGTTTTAGTGTTTATATCAGTTCATTTCACCGGGGACAATCGTGGCAAGTGTAAGCTACAAACTTGCACTTACGAGTAAAATTTCAGATTATAAAATTTGCAGAAGCAAATTCATAGATGAAGCAGAAGCCATTGCAGCGAAATTCGATAATAGACCCCAAACTGGGCCATTTGAATCCGACTGAGGTGATTTCTACTGTATTTGTTTTTGCGGTGTATCTTATTTTGAAGGCATGTTTTACCATGGCTCTAACAGCTGACCAGGGAGCGCTGAGGGCAGAGAGCCGGTTATTCATGTTGAGGCGGGATGTTACGAGAACGCTGCTGATAGAGTTGCATACGAATACAAAGTGGATTCACGTTTTTTATTATTATACGTAGAAAATATCACACTTGGTTATGGTCGTATCATTTATTTTGACGTATTTATTCGCCACACCTTAAAAGCCGGTCCGTGGAAATATTTTCTAACACTAAACCGGTCCGCGGCTCAAAAAAGGTTGGGGACCACTGGTCTAGAGCACTGTGAGGGCCAGCATCTATATGGTGTATACAAATTTTTTTTTTACAAATCCCACAATTGTATATATTTGTATATTTGCAGGTCAATTCAGCAGAGGTGGAACAGCATCTCCAAACTTTCTGTGAGGGGAATAAAAGGGCAAATTCTTCGAGTAGCCTCAGACCTGCCAGCATGTCACAGTGGCTGGTTCTTTTACTGATGAACCACAATGAATGTAGGTAAGGAGACCAACAGGAGAGAGAATGAAACCACAGTGAAACATGTCTGGAGAAATATTTGAAAGTCTGAGGATTTTTTGGTACTCTGAAGTTCCATCCTGAAGAAGCAGAAGCAACAGTACTCCATGCTCCATCCTCTTCTTTCTGGTTACCATGGTAAAATTATTTAGTGGGTTTTTTCCCTTCCTCTTTTTGCCTTTAAGAACATGTTCCCTATGCATGTTCATTTGTTCTTCTGCAAATTTATAGTACATAAATATGTACGTATAAATAAATTTCCAATTTCCTTAGATTTCAACACGTGGCAAATCTCCAGAAGGAGTGAGACAAAAAAATAACTGTTTATTTATGTAACTTCAGTTTAAAACAGCAATTTCCCCAAGCCTCTATAATGCTGTGGAGTTCCGACAGTATTACAGAGGAGCCCAACAATCCAATGATCCCCTATGGGCAAGCACTTGGCAACAGTGGGAAGGAAAAACTCCTCTTTGACAGGAAGAAACCTTCAACAGAACCAGGCTCAGGGAGGGACAGCCATCTGTCACGACTGGTTGGGTTAATGTACTTGGGGAAATTGCGGTTTTGGTTCTATAAAAACTACATCTTAAAATTTAGAATGTAAATCAATTGAAATTGGTCTTCTGTTATTCTGAGAAGCTTCTATCTACACTAGTTATTGTTTGTATTTAGTTGTATGTAATTAGAAAACCGTGGACTGAAACAGCTGCTTCTAAACCTCTGTAAAAAAGCTCGTGGTCAACATATTCTTGCTCTCTTCTTCTTTCCTTTTCCTTTTTTTCCTTATTTTTTCTTTTTTTCTTCTTTCCTCTTCTGAATTTCATCTCTCAGAGAGGCCAAGGGTGTACTCCTAGTATTTTCTTGCTCGCTTCTTGTTTCCTTTTTTTTTTCTTGTTTCCTTTTTCTTGTTTCCTCTTCTGAATGTCATCTGTTGGCGGTAGGTTGCTAATGCTAATTAGCAAGCTAATGCTAACCACTAATAGCAGCTTCAACTTGTTAATTGAGTGACGGGACCTACACGTAACCAGAAAGCACCACTGAAGCCTAATCACAGTCTTTGTGGACGTGTAGTTACATTTCTCAAGGTGCATGTCAGGTTAGGTTCAGAGAGGATTTTCGGTTATGTACACAGGACCAATGCAGAACTCTACATCAGGCCTTATTAGTTCAATAGAGTGATAATTTTTGCATGTAATCCAGAAGAGTTACACTTATATATCATGCATTTAATGTGTCCAAGAGTGCCGTTTACTTTCACTAATGGGTTTGCGGAAATCATGTAAAAAGCATACTCAACAAAAACATAATCCAGATGTTTTAACAATCAGCTGCTAAAAGCATTTCCTTTGTTTGAATATCAACCACCATGTTGTAAGCATAACTGATCACAATTTTAATGCAACAACAGGAAGTAACATCATCTTGCTGGGAACTGTAGTTTTTTTCTTGAAGGCCTTTCGCGGCTCCACTGGTGCTGAAAACTAATGACTGACTATGGCTTTCTGAATACAAGTAGGGCAACAACTATCAATTACTCCATCAATTAATCAAGTAATCAGATAAGAAATAATTTTTCGTATTAACAATTCATCTGCATATTTTAACTTCTGCACTGCAGATGTTTCTCTGTGTGAAACAAACAGCGGTGGATGGAGCAGCTACAAAGTTCTCTTTTCTTCATGCTGCTGATCAGGTGGTTGATGAAGGACCTCCTGCTGTTTCCCAGTAAAGGTTTTAAGGTGGTTACAGGAACAAGCGCTGCTGCTTTGGATGTTAGAAAACAGCTCCTTTCGCTCCACCTGAGCTCACCGTCTCAGTAACGGCTCTGCCTCTTTGCGCTTGCTGGCGTGTGCAGACAGACTGCACGTAAAACAGCTGCTTTTGTGTTTTTTTGTTGAAAAACTGGGGGCTGTATGAGCTTAATGCTGTAATGCTTTTAATTCACGAGCATCCTCCAGTTATGCTTCTACTGTAGGTCTATTTTTAATTGCTAATCAGGGATTAAAGCATAAAAACATTTTGACGGAGCCCCTCAGTACTGGGAGGCTGGGGTGGGGGCTTCTGGTACCAAACGATCGCTAGTGCTAATGGCAGCCCCTGCTAGCAAACTGTGGTTATAGTGATCGTTCTGGTGGCTACAGCTCAAGTAGAGAAAAAATAACAGCTGACTTTCTCTGCACAGCGAGCAAAACACACAAGCGCAGCCACACACACGCACACTCACAGCACAGAGCAATGGAGACGTGGAAAAACTTGTCAGCGATGATCCACTCGTGTTAAATCGTGCCTGAAATTTTCATTTGATCTTCATTTGTCCTCTTACTTCTCGCGGTCATACCAGTTGTCATTTCGATTTCTGTAGCCCATGAAATCAAGCGTGTGCACGACACGCCCATGCTCTGTGGTAGTTTGTAAATTGCAGTGAAATAATACAGGCACAAGCAGCTATAACAGCAGCAATCCAGCTGGGGCGGGGTCCGTGGGGTGCGCTCCTGTTTGCTAAATGCAGTGACAGCAGAGTTCTGAAAACGAAGCGGTGACATCCTCAACCCGGCGCAAGAGTGTCTCAGCAAGGCGCGGCGCCTGGCAATCAGCCGCTAGCTAGAACACTGAAAGGTCTTGGTGTGACCTTACAGACATGACATCACTGTTCAGGTTTGAATTGTGGTGACATTCCAGAGGACTGTGACATCAACAGTGTCACCATAGTTGACATTGTTGTTACCATGGCAACTTTTTAAAAAATTTTAAATAAGAGCTGCTTACTTCTCAGTTACTGCTTCAGTTGGAAAACAAATTGGGGTTTAAAATCCAGTTGCTGTATGTTATTGCATAGACCTGTGATTCCCAAAGTGTGCTCCCAGTGGGCCGTGAAGGTACTGCAGGTGGGTTGCAGTAATTCCTGCATTGGCAAAATTAAATTATTTGCTCCCATTATGTTTTTCTTGTGCATGACATTTGACATAAATATAATCTCATACATCCCCTTTCCTATTGGTGGAAAATGCACCACATTAAACAATCAAAAAAATTATCTGGCAACATTTTTGGTTGCTGAGCATCAGGTGAAAGTTGTGGGAATGACAGCAGCGAATGAGGGCCCTAAAACCGAGCACATACAATAGGGCCTTTGCACATTTCGTGCACGGGCCTCTAGTAGCATGATGATACTATGGGTGATGACAGTGGCAGTCTTGCAGGGCTGCTGTGCCCTGACAGGTCATGACCACCACCAAAAGGAGAAAAACTGCCCAGTTTTTCCCTATTATCAACCCTACAGGAAGTTATGACCCTGGGCAGATTACTTTAGGCTCCTTCCTGAGTTACGGTTATGGCTAGACCAGGAAACTGCACATGGGCTCATTTTTGCTAAGTGGGCCAATTCAGTCAGTCAGTCCTGCAGTACTCTGTCGCTATTACGGCAACTCGCAGCTGCTGAATACATCCAGACCTATCTTTGAGTAAACTCAAGCACAAACATGCAGGTAGACAGTTCAAGGAGCAGAATTTACTAGCTGACAATCAGTTCTTGGAAGCAATTGGAGATAATGACGTTGTTAATAAGAGTAATCACAGTACCCCTTCACTTCACTTACTGCAGATTTAATTTTGTTCAACCTTTCCATCCATCTTTCTTTCCACCTGTGTTCTCATCATAAAATTAAATTATGATTATGAAACCCAATCATAATGATCACATGAAAAGGTTAATGATGAGGAGAGTTGCTGCATCTGCTTTTTAGTGTCAACAGTGAGCGGTCATTTCAGCAAATGAAAAAACAAAACAAAACAAACAAAAAAACAATATTGAAAATAACTTTCCAACTGTCCCAACAGTATTTACATGTTTGTATATTGATATTGATGCAAATTTCCTCTAAAAGATTTTGAGTTCATATATCTTTTTCTTCTATATTTCTCAATTACATAAGAAAAGTAGCTATTTCAGGGGTGGGGGGGCTTGAGACTATCCCAGCTGCCATAGGGTAAGAGGCAGGGTACACCCCGGACAGGTTGCCAGTCTGTCGCAGGACTTTCTTGCAGAACAATAGAGTTTAAATAATTATAACCCCACAAATATTGCACTGTCAGTAGTGGCTACTATGCCATTAGTTTGCCCCTGACTTCTCACTGTTCTCTTTAAAATTTCCATCATGTTCCTTCACATAAACTTGATTTACTGCTTCTCCAAAGCTCCCTCTGAGATTGAAAGTGCTTTCTGAGGTGTTTTACACCACACTGTTACACACCTTCAGTCGTGTTTAGTGAGTGTGACAATCACGTCATAATCTTAATTTTAGAATTCAGACCGCACATTTTGGGACTTTTATTAGCAACTGAAATTCAGTCTAAATACTGCATGGGCGCATTTCTAAAGCTTTTACTCTGGTACCTTTCAGTTACCAGCAGAGGTCTATGGCAGATGACGTCAAAAGAATTGGAAGTCGATGTGTGGATGATGAACAGTTTCAGGGAAGACCTGCGGAAATGGTGCACTAAAGGTTGCATGAGGGACTGATGAAGGCTGGGGAGACATGAAGGATGTCAGGGGAGGTTGTGAAAGCTGCACAGGGCTGCACTGTACTACAGTAGGTGCTGGTGGAGGTGACAGATTGTGGTTCCGGTCTGCTGCTGGGAGAATGCCTGCAGGTTTGGGCTAGCTGCAGCTTTGTTTGAGCCAAGTCAGTGACAGGCCTGCTGGGGAATAATATAGTAAGTTGTATTTAATGCATACATAAAAAATCTATATAGAAAAAAAAAAAACAAAAGCAAACAAATGCTGAGTTGGTTTGGATTTAGCTGCATGAGGTGCAATCCTCACAATCTGATAGATGATAGAAGATCGCCTGTATTAAACTGTAGTCTGAGTCAAAGCTCGACAAATCACGAGGCTACAAAAATCATCTGAAACATGAGCAGCAAATTGAACTAAAGACTCTCTCTCAATAGATATTTCTCCCTCTTTCTGTTTCTCTGGCCACTATCTTCCTACCTTCTCCTACTCTGAATGTAAACCTCTCTCTCATTCTCTCTGTCCATCACTTCGGTCTCCCTTGGCAGTTGATTAGCGTCTGTCCACCCTAATCTTTCTCACGGAGCAGCAAAATGGCTTTCTAACATTTTTAGAACACGCATGCAATCATTTCACACCATTGTAGGCATGTCATGTGCACTTTGGTTATAAAGTCCAATAAACAGAAATGATGATAACAGTGATTATAATACTGTAGTATGAGTATGCTACAGTTACTCCATAGTATAGTGGTTTATACATTTGCCTTACAAGCAAAAGCTTCCTGGCAGGAAATCCTTTGAGGGCTGCATCAGGAAGGGCATCCTATGTAAAAAGAAATCTGCCAAATCAAACATGCAGATTCACCAGCTATGGTGACCCTTTGAGAATAAGGCAACAGCTGAAAGTAGCTTCTATAATGCATTGTTGCCTTATGCCAAGGTTTATAGGAAATCTATGCATGTGCCATTCAGGCATGATATAAACTATACTTTTTTCATTAAAAACAGGCAACTCATTTTCTAAGTGTTCACTGGTTCCTCAAAAACAATCAGTTTTTGCTGAAGAACAAAACACCAAAGTGCAGTTTGATGTAATCCGGTGTAGCAGTAGTACAAGAACACCAAAACAAGTGTTTTGTTTTGTTTTTCTTCAGCTAAATGATCTAAACTAATTGAGCAAGCATAGTGTGAAAAAAGATTCATGTAAATCAACAGCACTCTGACTCAGTCTGAAATACTAAACTGTGAAAAACAAAAAAGAAATATGATTTCTTAATGAATTTTTAATTTGTCTGCACATAGCGGTCACTGAGGGTGCAGAACTGTTTAGTCACCCTTGCTGTTAGGCACACGCGTCAGCAGCCATGAAGAATCACTGTCGACGTCAAAAGAGAACTCAATTAACATTTACAATTAACACTGACAACAAATGGACTACCAGATGCTTTGACTCCACGATTCAATTACTGCTTCTTACTGGTAGCAGATTCATTTAAGGTCAAGACGGTGACATAATTATGCAAGACTATGCACAGTATAGTAAAAGCGGTGAGGATTACTGGGAGACAAAAAGATAGCTTTCAAAGGTTAACTATGCTGTCTGTGTCATTTGTCTCGTTTAAGAAGCCCAGTAAAAGAAGACATGGTTTGTTTAATTAAGGGACTGTAAAGCATCAACTGCTAAACATGAGGGAAATGGAGATAATCACCGACCAGTACTGGAGCACTGGATCATTAGGGCACGCTCTCTTAGAAGTTTAAAATTTTTTAAAGTGTGTTTTGGGGGCAGTGTATTACTCGTTATGTGTGAAGTCAGAATACATTGTCTAAATGCAGCCTCACAAAGCAGCTAGCAAGTCTTTAGGCTTTTGTCTAAAGCAGCTGGATGTCTCCATACTTTCAGAACATTCAGAAACTGACAATCAAAATATACCTTTGATTGATGCTGTTGTCTTTGCTGTGGTTGTTAAAAAACAGTTTAATTTGTATACACGAAAAAACTTTCAGTAATAAACACAATATAGTGCTGCTTAGGATCCAATATGCACTCACCTTCAAATTTTGCTTGAACTTGACGTGGGCTTCATAGATAACTGGCAAAGTTTCTGGGGAAAACCTGGTCTTGTTAGGAGAGACGGCATCCATCCCACTTTGGATGGAGCAGCTCTCATTTCTAGAAATCTGGCCAAATTTATTAACCCTCCTAAAAACTGACTACCCAGGGTTGAGACCAGGAAGCAGAGTTGCAGTCTTACACGCCTCTCTGCAGCTTCTCTCCTCCTGCCATCCCCCCAAAACCCCATCCCCACAGAGTCGGTGCCTGCTCCCAGACCACCAAAAAACAAAGCTAAAATCAGCAAAAAGCTATTTAAGCATAAAAATTCAAAAACAATAAATAATACAGCTTCATCAACTGCACCAAAGAATAAAACAATTAAATGTGTATTGTTAAACATTAGGTCTCTCTCTTCCAAGTCCCTATTAGTAAATGATTTAATAATTGATCAACATATTGATTTATTCTGCCTTACAGAAACCTGGTTACAGCAGGATGAATATGTTAGTTTAAATGAATCAACACCCCCGAGTCACAGTAACTGTCAGAATGCTCGAAGCACAGGTCGAGGAGGAGGATTAGCTGCAATCTTCAATTCCAGCTTATTAATTAATCACAGACCCAGACAAAGTTTTCATTCTTTTGAAAGCCTGACTCTTAGTCTTGTCCATCCTAATTGGGAAAATCAAAAACCTGTTTTATTTGTTATTATCTATCGTCCACCTGGTCCTTACTCAGAGTTTCTGTCTGATTTCTCAGACTTTTTATCTGATTTAGTGCTCAGTTCAGATAAAATAATTATAGTGGGTGATTTTAACATCCATGTAGATGCTAAGAATGACAGCCTCAACACTGCATTTAATCTATTGTTAGATTCAATTGGCTTCTCTCAAAATGTAAAGGAGCCCACCCACCACTTTAATCATACTCTGGATCTTGTCCTGACATATGGCATAGAAACTGAAGACTTAACAGTATTCCCTGAAAGCCCCCTCCTGTCTGATCATTTCTTAGTAACATTTACATTTACTTTAATGGATTACACAGCAGTGGGGAATAAGTTTTATTACAGTAGAAGTCTTTCTGAAAGTGCTGTAACTAAGTTTAAGGATCTAATTCCTTCATTGTTATGCTCTTCAGTGCCATGTGCCAACACAGTGCAGAGCAGCTACCTAAACTCTGCTCCCAGTGAGGTCGATTATCTCGTCAATAGTTTTACATCCTCACTGCGTATAACTTTGGATACTGTGGCTCCTCTGAAAAGGAAAGCTTCAAATCAGAAGTGCCTGACTCCGTGGTATAATTCACAAACACACAGCTTAAAGCAGATAACCCGAAAGCTGGAGAGGGAATGGCGTCTCACTAAATTAGAAGATGCTCATTTAGCCTGGAAAAAGAGTTTGTTGCTCTATAAAAAAGCCCTCCGTAAAGCTAGGACATCTTACTATTCATCATTAATTGAAGAAAATAAGAACAACCCCAGGTTTCTTTTCAGCACTGTAGCCAGGCTGACAAAGAGTCAGAGCTCTGTAGAGCCGAGTATTCCTTTCACGTTAACTAGTAGTGACTTCATGGATTTCTTTACAAATAAAATTTTAGACATTCGAGAAAAAATTATTCATAACCATCTCAAAGATTATTCTTCATGTTCGGCTGCTTTCAGCACTGCTGGTATTTGTTTTGACTCTTTTGCTCCAGTTGATCTTTCAGAGTTAACTTCAATAGTTACTTCCTCCAAACCAGCAACATGTTTGTTAGATCCCATTCCTACTAGACTGTTCAAAGAAGTCTTTCCAATTATTGATGCTTCAATCTTAAAAATGATCAATCAGTCTTTATTAGTTGGCTATGTACCACAGACCTTCAAGGTGGCTGTAATTAAACCTCTGCTTAAAAAGCCATCACTTGACCCAGCTGTCTTAGCTAATTATAGGCCAATCTCCAACCTTCCTTTTCTCTCAAAGATTCTTGAAAGAGTAGTTGTAAAACAGCTAACTGATCATCTGCAGAGGAACGGTTTATTTGAAGAGTTTCAGTCAGGTTTCAGAATTCATCACAGTACAGAAACAGCATTAGTGAAGGTTACAAATGATCTTCTTAGAGCCTCTGACAGTGGACTCATCTCTGTTCTTGTCCTGTTGGACCTCAGTGCAGCTTTTGATACTGTTGACCATAACATTTTATTACAGAGATTAGAGCTTGCTATAGGTATTAAAGGTACTGCACTGCAGTGGTTTGAATCCTATTTATCTCCATTCATTCATTCATTCATTCACTTCCGCTTATCCTGGTCAGGGTCGCGGGGGGGCTGGAGCCTATCCCAGCTGTCATAGGGCGAGAGGCAGGGTACACCCTGAACAGGTCGCCAGCCTGTCACAGGGCCAACACAGAGAGACGAACAACCTTTCACACTCACATTCACACCTATGGGCAATTTAGATTAGCCAATTAACCTAACCCCAGTAAGTGCATGTCTTTGGAATGTGGGAGGAAACCGGAGTACCCGGAGGAAACCCACGCAAGCACGGGGAGAACATGCAAACTCCACACAGAGAGAGGGAGAGGCCTGGGCCAAGGTGGAATCGAACCCAGGCCTTCCAGATGGTATTCTAACTGTGAGGCAACAGTGCTAACCACTGCGCCACCGTGCTGCCCTATTTATCTCATAGACTCCAATTTGTTCATGTAAATGGGGAGTCTTCTTCACACACTAAGGTTAATTATGGAGTTCCACAGGGTTCTGTGCTAGGACCAATTTTATTTACATTATACATGCTTCCCTTAGGCAGTATTATTAGAAAGCACTGCATCAATTTTCATTGTTATGCAGATGATACTCAGCTTTACCTATCAATGAAGCCAGATGACACACATCAATTAATTAAACTGCAGGAATGTCTTAAAGACATTAAGGCCTGGATGACCTCTAATTTCCTGCTTCTAAATTCAGATAAAACTGAAATTCTTGTTCTTGGCCCCACAAATCTTAGAAACATGGTGTCTAACCAGATACTTACTCTGGATGGCATTACTTTGGCCTCCAGTAACACTGTGAGAAATCTTGGAGTCATTTTTGACCAGGATATGTCCTTCAATGCACATATTAAACAAATATGTAGGACCGCTTTTTTGCATTTGCGCAATATTTTTAAAATTAGAAACATCCTTTCTCAGAGTGATGCTGAAAAGCTCATTCATGCATTTATTACTTCTAGGCTGGATTATTGTAATTTATTATTATCAGGCTGTCCTAAAAGCTCCCTGAAAAGCCTTCAGCTGATCCAAAATGCTGCAGCTAGAGTACTGACAGGGACTAGAAAGAGAGAGCATATTTCTCCCATATTGGCTTCTCTTCATTGGCTCCCTGTTAAATCTAGAATAGAATTTAAAATTCTTCTCCTCACATACAAGGTCTTGAATAATCAGGCACCATCTTATCTCAAAGACCTCATAGTACCATATCACCCCAACAGAGCACTTCGCTCTCAGACTGCTGGCTTACTTGTGGTTCCTAGGATACTTAAGAGTAGAATGGGAGGCAGAGCCTTCAGCTTTCAGGCGCCTCTTCTGTGGAACCAGCTTCCAGCTTGGATTCGGGAGACAGACACCCTCTCTATTTTTAAGATTAGGCTTAAAACTTTCCTTTATGATAAAGCTTATAGTTAGGGCTGGATCAGGTGACCCTGAACCATCCCTTAGTTATGCTGCTATAGGCCTAGTCTGCTGGGGGGTTCACATAATGCACTGTTTCTCATTCACCTTATTTACTTTGTTTATACTCCACTCTGCAATTAATCATTAATTGATATTAATCTCTGGCTCTCTTCCACAGCATGTCTTTCTCTCCCCTCAGCCCAACCGGTCGCGGCAGATGACTGCCCCTCCCTGAGCCTGGTTCTGCTGGAGGTTTCTTCCTGTTAAAAGGGAGTTTTTCCTTTCCACTGTCGCCAAGTGCTGCTCATAGGGGGTCGTTTTGACTGTTGGGTTTTCTCTGTATTATTGTAGGGTCTTTACCCACAATACAAAGCGCCTTGAGGCGACATTTTGTTGTGATTTGGCGCTATATAAATAAAATTGAATTGAATTGAATTGAACTTAGTTGGGCCCACATTTTGCCTTCAGAACTGCTTCAATTCTTTGTGGCATAGAATCCCAAAAGTGCACTATTGGATCTGGTGAGTGTGGAGACCATTTGACTACAGTGAACTCATTGTCCTATTAAAAAAAAAAAACAGTTTGAGGTGATCTTAACTTTGTGACCCATCTTCTGGTGGCTGGAAGCAGCCATCAGAAGATGGGTACACTGTGGCCATAAAGGGATGGACATGGTCAGCAACAATAGTCAGGTAAGCTGTGGATTTTAAAAGATGCTCAGTTAGTACTAAGGAATCCAAAGTGTGCCAAGAAAATAGCCCCCACACCATTACACCACCATCAGCCTGAAGTGTTGATACAAGGCAGGATGGATCTGTGCTATCATGCTATTTACTCCAAATTCTGCCCCTACCATCTGAATGTTGCAGCAGAAATTAAGACTCAGACTCAGACGGGCAATGTTTTTCCAGTCTTCTATTGTCCGATTTTGGTGAGTCCTTGTAAATTGTAGTCTCAGTTTCTTGCTCTTAGCTGACAGGAGTGGCACTTGGTGTGGTTTTCTGCTGCAGTAGACCATCTCCTTCAAGGTTTGACGTATTGTAACAAGTGGTTGTAACAAGTGGTTATTTGAGTAACTGTTGCTTTCTTATGAGCTTGAATCAGTCGGGTCATTCTCCTCTGGCATCAACAATGCTTTTTTAACTGATGCTCACTGGATATTTTCTCTTCTTCAAACCATTCTCTGTAAACTTTAGAGATGGTTATGTCGGAAAATCCCAGTAGATCGCTAGTTTCTGAAATACTCAGACTAGCCTATCTTCCACCAACAAACATGCCACATTCAAACTCACTTAAATCACCTTTCTTCTTTGTTCTGCTGTTCAGTTTGAACTTATGCAGGTTGTCTTGACCATGTCTACATGCCTGAATGCAATGAGTTGTTGTAGCATGACTGACTGATTAGATTTTTGGATTAATGAGCCGAATAATAACCTAATAAAGTTGCCAGGGAGTGTAGAAGACCCGCATATAAGATATTAAAGCTGCACGTGAGAAAGGAAAGAAAAAAAAAACTACAGCTGCAAAATCAAATCTGAATTGTTTGATACTACAGTATGTGAAAACACTGGTTTGGCAGGGAAATGGGGCATCAGATGGCACTGAACAAAGGATTTGTAGCAATGGCAGCTTGTAGGTGAGTGAGAGAAATGTCTGGATATAGACAAAGCTATCAGATGCAACTTAAACCAATTATGTCTGGGAATATAAAGATCCAGTCTCAAAGGATAAAAGGTAACAAATACACTCTGATCGCTTAGTCCACATGTAGATACTCATATATTCTTAAACACGGTGCACGCGCGGTCACATGTCTGAAATTTGATCAACCAACTATTCTCATGCTAGGAAATGACCTCCTACAGATCAATATCATGGACTCCTAAATACCTAATTTCTAAAGTCCATTCAATTACCTGTGAACCGAGAATAAAGGACACCATACTCCTCTGTGAGACGTCAGTGGAATCAGTGATTTATAATTCATTGCCACCTATCAAATCTGTGATCAATTAAGGCCACAGTGAATGGAGCTAGCTGTAATGACTGCTGGTGCCTTTAATACAGAATAACGTGCCCGCAACTGGCTATGAGTTAATTATGACTGGTCTGAAAAAGGGTTTACTTGTAAAGATTTCCACAGTTTAATAATTGATGAAGAAATGCTGTGAATGGCACGGGGTGTGCGTAAACAGTCAGATCAATGCTTGCTCTGTGATGGGCTAAATTTAGACTAGCCGCACGCTCAGTCCCACAAGAGCAGTTTATCAGTATCATTTATTAAAATCTGTGACAGGTTGGACTCCTGGCTGCAGGAAAAGGGGGCTTTCTGGATTCTCACGAAGCATGAAATCACCTGGCGAGCGTGGGGATAACACAGATGAATAAACTCTGAGTGGGAATATTAATCTTAGGAAAACATCTGTCCTTAGAGAGGCAGAGAAGGAAAGCTGCTGCTGACTCATTCTCTCTTTCCTCGCCCTCTCATCAATGCTTCATCAAACATTCAGCCTCTTTTCCCAACTCCATTTGTTTTTGCCCATTTGGTTGTTGTTTTTTTCTTTTCCATCTGATATGGCCTGGTAATGTGCTTTCATGTTTCAGTAAACACTTGCTGGGTATACAATATTCTTTATCCACAGAAGTGGAACTAGGGTAAACCCTAGAGGCCTTTTTTTTTTTTTATGATAACTTTGTTTCTGCTTTATTTGTGAGTGATAGTTTGGAACTGAAAGTAGTCATTTAACATTCAAAAAAAAAGAGAGGGATCAAGTCTCTCAACCTCACGGCACTCAAGGTCAAGATGCGTCAAGTGCCGCGTGTCTAAAAAGAGGTCCTTTAAGCAGAAGAGGAAATAACCAGGATTAAAGCACCACATAAGACGTCTTATATTTTCTTTAAAAAAAACCCAAAACAAACAAAAAAAAGATTAGAGTGTAAATATAACACACAGTGGAGCTGAACTACATTGTCCTGACTTTTTTTATTTAAAATTAAAACCTGCTGTATGCCTGCTTTTTTTTTTTTTTTCCCCCTATGAAGAACAAGTTCACTCAGTTTCAGTCACTACACTGATGTAAAATGGATTAAGAAATCACAAACCCACAGATGCCACTGTTGGATGGGACAGTCAGGTGGAACAAAGCTCACAGGGCTCTGCACCACTCGGGGGATTAATGATGAATAAAACACCACGTGATCAGTCATTTATAAAGATAATAAACGGCAGTTGCAATATGTTTCCCCTGAACATCTCACCCTAACTTTAACTAACAAGGAATTTAATTTGTTGTATATTTAGAGTTATGGCTTAAGGCATTTTCCATTTTAATCAAAATGTGTTCATTGCATTGCAATTGACAATAATCCATGCAATGATTTGATGTAATTTATGTTTTAAAAGTGATTAGAACATATACTGTGTATGAAAAGATGGACACTGTTATGGCCCTAGCAGGGCCTGCTGAGGTTCTGAGCCAGTTGGTGTGTCTTGCACGCTTTCCAGTTTTCTGTGTAGCTAACAATTAGGCTTGAGTACTTAAGGCCAGAGAGAGGGGAGCTCCAAGGCCAAAGAGCCTTTGTGCTGCAGCTTGTTAGCTGTGTGTCTGTGGCTGCTTAGTCCTGCTGTGCAGAGAGGAGGGTGTTGATCTTTTAACTATTTATGACTTACACTTTTTGTTTAGTTACCAGCTTCTAGGTTTTTTGTGCTTTTTTTTTTTGATGATGATGATAGTGGCTCCGCCGTCTCAATTAGTTTAATTATTTATTAAAAAAAATTAAATAATTAAACTAATTATTCAGGATTTGCCTTCTCGTCTCCTTTTTCAACCCGGACACTTTTTAACTCCCCACATCCCCTGGACTTGTTGGGGACTGTAACAGACACCTTTACATCAGCCACAGCTCTGTGGACTACCCTTATGATGAACTGAGTCTGGGATGTCGCCTCTTTTATTTCTGAGCCGGAAGAGGCCATAGGAATCACAGAGGGGAGTTATCAGGCAAGTCTAGTTAGTTTGCTTAGCAAGGACAGGAAAGAAAATGGACCGATGTCTAATACAATCAACTACCACATCAGCATAACTCTAAGCCTACTAATGCACACGTCACAGTAGTGTTAAAAGTTTCAAACTTTTGAAACAGTAAACAACATTTTAAGATATTAACCTGAAAATTTGCAAAAAGTGTTGCAAGAAGAACTGAAAGAGATTTTGAATTTTTTCCTTATTCTTTGAGCTGTGTACAATTCCAGAATGGTTTATTAACGTGTACTGATAAGCTAAATGCTGCACAATTTGTGTGTTTTCATTACACAGCAATGAAAACGTCACGACAGCGAAAACTGAAAAAAAAAAGACTTGAACTGACTGACGCTTTTCTATCAGCAGTGTGTGAGCTCAGCTGATAGAAAAGACTGAAAGCACTGAATGAAAATCTCAATACGCATAGCTGTTTAGATAGGGTGGCCCTCCTCCACCTCTCCTCTGCTCTCCTCGCTTCGCTCTTCTCCCCGTTGGAGGCGGCTGAGTGCTCCTAATCAGCAATCATTTGAAAGGTCATGAACAAGATGCCTGCAGGAGAGCCTGCTGGCTGCAAGCTGAATTTTTTTGTATCAGTCAACTGGCGCAAAGAGCCGGCTCTTCTTGAGCTGTACTTTAAATAAATCAGCCTGAGATCCCCTTAACTGGATGTTTTATCTCTGTGACTCTGTCATGACCAGTTTTTAAGCTTTTATTAGAGTAACAGACATGACCAGCCCAGTAATTCTCTCATCACAGACGGTGTTATCCTCCAAACTATTAACCGTTGAGCTAAATGATGAAGGAAATTCATTTAGCTCCTTCAGTTTCAGTTTCACTGAATAGAACCGGTGTTATTGATAACATTGTTTTTTACATATCAGCTGTAACCTCCACATATACTATATGAACAAAAGTATTTGGCCAAGTGTGTTCAGTCCCATTGCCACAGGTGTGTAAAATCAAGCACCCAGCCATGCAGTCTGCCTTTACAAACATTTGTGAAAGAATAGGTTATTCTAATGAGCTCAGTGTGGTACTGTAATAGGCTGCCACTGCTGCCACAAGGTAGTTTGTGAGATTTCTTCCCTCTTAGACATGCTGTAAGTGGTATTATTGCAAAGTGGAAGTGTTTAGGAACCACAGCAACTCAGCCATGAAGTGGCAGATCACATGATGTCACATAGTGGGGTCACAGAGTGCTGAAGCTCATAGTGCGTAAACCAACACTGTTGATTCAATAACTGCAGAGTTCAAACCTTCAATGGGATTAACATCAGCACAAAAACTGTGCATCAGAAGCCTCATGGCATGGGTTTCCATGGCTGAGCAGCTCCTGTAGGTGTAATGTGTATCATAGTTTTTAGGCCTTTAACTCCTTTAAAGAACTGTTAAGAAAAAAGGTATAAAAATCTGCAAATGAGCATTTCTTGGTTTGGAATAATGACTTACTGAGGCCTTCGCTAGTTCCCTGCCATTCATGATAAGTGTCACTGTCAACAAACTCAAACAAAAACATATAAGAAGTTAATATGAAATCAGAGATAGACTAGTTGTTTGCCCATGCTTCCAGTGTTTCTGCTAAATTAAACTGTAGCTTCATCTTTAAGTACGTTTTAACAATGTTCTCAGATAACGCTTCAACGTTTTGTTCTCTTGGTCGCCCGAAAAACTTTGAACATTCTCAGTTTTTGCTGACCATGCATTTTCACAATGATTACTCTTATCAGAAGGCATTTCTAATTGTTTGTAGAGCGCCGTTAGATCCCGTCTGTGTACAGAGAGTCACTAGGACAGATGGCAGAAGCCAGATTTACTCAGGCATCCTACAACCGTTATGCTGTCTCCAGGACAGATACAACACTCTCCATCTGATCACTACAACCACAGAGCATCTGCTCAAAGATTCTGGTCTGTGTTGTTGTGTACAGAGCACTTTATATATGTTTATGCAATGAGGCCTTATATCTGTTTTTCATTATTTGTGTGATGCAAGCATCTATATAGCATGTGCTCACTGAATTCATTGCCTTATAATTTACCCAGAAGGACTAAATTCAGATAAACATCAACAGAGACATAAAATCTCCTCTATAAAAAATGCTTTTTTTTGCTGTGTATCAGCCACAAGTGTGAAAAACAAACCTGTGTGCCCCTAATGACCTTCAATATCTCGTCTTATTATTCCTGCTCCTCCATGTGGCAAACCGGGCCTAGCCTGCAGCTCAGCAGACACTCCTTGATATGCTACAGTGGAATGGATCCATCTACTGTACCTGACAGTATACAAATACGATTCATGACTTTCGCTCTCCCTGCAATAAACACAGTATAGTAGACAAATATGGTTCAGTTGTAATGTGTTGAGCGGCTGTCTCTTGGGGTTTCTATACTGTATGTCCTCTCATAACCATACTTAACACAGGGTGTTATTGTGATCATGAAAGAAAGAAGTGGAAACGTGTTTTTATGAACACGAGGGAGTGAACATGTTTATTTCAGATACATTTTCGTTTACTTAAATTTTTTATTCATTTCATTTTCTTTGATGTAGAAAAATTGGATGGATTGTCATAAAATTTGTATAAACCTTTATGCTCACCTTTGCAGAATTAAGCTCAACATCTATGTATGTAGATGCTTGAAATGAGTCAGCCTGTGGTAGTGGTGAAATAAACAGCAGACAAAATTCTTACTGAAAACCCCCCCAAAAAACTTTACTAGGAATGTGACCTTGCACGATCGGAACAGCCAGATGTTATCACACTGCATTGGGCCAGAAGCTGAGTGAGGTTCACCTTATCTGCACACCTTGCATTGCTGCACTGAACTCATTCAAATGGATGGAGAGGCTGTGTTCAGCTTAGTACAGGACAACTGGTGACAGCAAATGTAAAACCATCTACTCATTCTTCTTTTTCCACCCTCTTTCATAAAAAGGTTGCCAACCCTTTTTCTTTTCTTTTTTTTTTTTTTTTTTTTTTGCCCAGCATGACATCACAGCTTCTCTACAGACATACAAATCACGGCGAGTGGGTTTAATCTGCTGCTCCAGTTTCCAAACAGTTTCCTTGACCCTGGTGACCAACTGAGAGGCACGATGTTGAAACAACACTCCTTTCACACCTCCCACCATTGGCTTGAAAAGTCAAAGTCACTCTTTCTGTCCTTCTGAAGAAAAATCAATGTTTTCTTTTTCCGTTACAGAAAACATTTTTGCAGTAGAGGGCAGACATGAGTGCAGCGCGGCTGTCCGTCTGTCAGGCTGTTAAAGTGAGAAAATACGGCCTGTACAGCAGTCTTGCAGTGACCCCGAGGTTGGACACGCTAACCAAGCTATGACGAGACTTCTTAATATCTGTGCATTTGATCTTCAAGTTTAGTTAAAAGTGACATAAAGAAGGACAGTCTATATGGATGGGAAATTGAATATGAAGGACACTGAAGCTAAAATCTATAAAGAAGGAGCCCAGGGGGGGCAGCATGGCTGGAAGGCACAGGACCATTATTATTGTTTCACTTAATGGTGAGCTCATTCGTGCACAGAGAGAAACTAAGAGAAGCTGAGAAAGAGAGGGAAAAGGACAAATAGGAAAAAAATCATTGCTGATTTACACCTGCTGTTAAAATCCCATCGTCACTCTGATTAGTCTACTTCAGACGTGGCCCCCTGAGCACAGATTACATGTTTACAGCTCAAAACACCTGCACAACAAGCAAGAAATGCAGCCCTGCCTGCCACACTTGCAGGAAAAGCTCTTGATTTGACAGTATTTTGTGTTTACAACAAAGTAAAGCAGGTGCATTGCCTTTAATACTGGTAGTGTGGTGGCCACATATATGCACATTTCACACCAGAATGCCCCAAGCTCTTATTGCGAAGAGAGAGACCGGAATAGATAGGGAAAAGGCGGGAGAGAGAGAGCTGGGATAAAAGGGCTTGACTCCTCCTTTTGAGGAGTTATATTTGGAGTTGTAGTTTGTTGTGAGTTTTTCCTAATAAAGCTGAGACTACATACCGGCTCGTGTCTCCTTCCACCGACTCCTACATTGGTAAAGAACATGTCTGCTGACGACAGCTCAGCGGCCGCTGTTTCCTCACCAGCCGCCGCCGTTTCCTCACCAGCCGCCGCCGTTTCTCCCGCTATTTTTGCGGCCACGGTCAAGCTCCCGGAGTTCTGGCAGCACGATCCAGAGCCTTGGTTCCAGCATGTGGAGGCCCAGTTTCACCTCCGCGGGATCACCTCAGACGACACCAAGTATTACCATGTCGTCGCGGCGCTGGACTCTGCTTCTACCCGCCGGCTGATGGGACTGCTCCGGGACCCGCCGCCTGCTAACAAGTATGGAGCGCTGAAGGAGTTTGCAAACATGGAGCGCCTTGGTATTGTGCGCCGCTCAAACAGCCCGTGGGCGTCCCCGTTGCACATGGTCCCTAAAGCTGACGGTGGGTGGCGCCCTTGTGGGGATTTTAGGCGCCTTAATAATGCGACGACTAATGACAGGTACCCGGTTCCCCACATTCAAGATTTTTCGGTTCATCTTGCGGGGGCAACTATTTTTTCAAAGGTGGATTTGGTGAGGGGATACCATCAGGTTCCTGTCCATCCGCGTGATGTGCCCAAGACCGCGGTTATCACTCCTTTTGGCCTTTTCGAGTTTTTGCGAATGCCCTTCGGTCTGAAGGGCGCGGCACAGACGTTTCAGCGCCTCATGGACTCCGTTTTGCGTGGTATGCCATTTTTGTTCGTCTATCTGGATGACATACTGGTTGCCAGCCCTTCCGCCGCGGAGCATTCAGTGCACCTCCGCCAGTTGTTTGAGCGTCTCAGTGAGCACGGTTTGATTGTGAATCCAGCTAAATGCCAGTTCGGTCTGCCGGCCATAGAGTTTTTGGGACACCTCGTTTCGCCCCAAGGGGCGTTTCCCCTGCCCGCTAAGGTGGAGGCGGTTTCTGCTTTTCCGCGCCCTTCCTCAGTGAAGCCCCTGCAGGAGTTTTTGGGGATGGTGAACTTTTATAACCGTTTCATCCCCCGGGCTGCTCACCTCATGCACCCTCTGTACAATGCACTTAAGGGCAAGAAAGGCAACCAAGAGATAGAGTGGACACCTGAGCGGGTGCAGGCATTTGACAGTGCCAAAGCTGCTCTTGCCAACGCTGCCCTGCTGGCCCACCCGTCTCCCGAGGCGCCTGTTGCCCTTACTACCGATGCCTCCGATTTTGCAGTCGGGGCCGTGTGCGAACAATGGGTGGGTGGTGCTTGGCAGCCCCTCGCCTTTTTTAGCAGGAAGCTTCGGGATGCGGAGAGAAAGTACAGTACGTTTGACAGGGAGCTCCTTGCCCTTTTTCTCGCGACGCGTCATTTCCGGTTCCTGCTTGAGGGCCGTGACTTTACCGCTTTTGTAGACCACAAACCTCTCACATTTGCCATGGCAAAGGTTTCAGAACCATGGACTGCACGGCAGCAACGGCAGCTTTCTGCTATTTCAGAGTTTACCACTGACATTCAGCACGTCGCCGGCAAGTGTAATCGGGTGGCTGACTGTCTGTCCAGGGCGCAGGTTAGTTCTGTGCATTTGGGAGTGGACTACTCTGCCATGGCTGCCGACCAACTTACGGATACGGAGATTCAGGCTTTTAAGGCGGCCGAGTCCAGTTTGCGTTTGGAAGATGTCTCATTTCAGGATAGTGGCGTAACCCTACTTTGCGACGTCTCATTGGGCAGGCCTCGCCCCTTGGTTCCTGCTTGCTGGCGTCGGCGGGTTTTTGAGGCAGTTCATTCTCTTTCGCACCCAGGAGTTAAAGCCTCAGTTAAGTTGGTAGGGGCCAAGTTTGTGTGGCCCGGCCTCCGGAAAGAGGTCAGGGCGTGGGCTTCCTCATGTGTTGCTTGTCAGCGCGCCAAAGTGCAACGACACACCAAATCCCCTCTGGAGCACTTTCCCATACCACAGAGAAGGTTCGAACATGTCCATGTAGACCTGGTAGGTCCATTTCCCCCTTCCCGGGGTTTCACCCATCTCCTGACAATGGTGGACAGGACGACGCGGTGGCCTGAAGCAGTTCCTTTGGCGTCAACCACCTCAGCAGATGTTGCTCGTGCGTTCGTCTCCTCCTGGGTATCTCGGTTTGGCGGACCGCTTGACTTGACATCTGACAGGGGTCCTCAGTTCACGTCTGAGCTGTGGACTGCTGTGGCGGAGAACCTTGGCGTCAGACTCCATCGCACTACCGCGTACCACCCGCAGTCCAATGGCCTTTGCGAGAGGTTCCACCGTACCATGAAGGCGGCCTTACGGGCTGCGCTGGTGGACAGCAGCTGGGTTGACCGCCTTCCTTGGGTCCTGCTGGGCCTGCGTGCGACACCTACGGAGGACCGGCAGTCTTCTTCAGCCGAGCGGGTCCTGGGCCAGCCTTTGAGGGTTCCAGGGGAATTCCTTCCTGGTGCATCTGCTTCGGGGGCCGACAAAAGGAGCGGGCCGGTTTTCCCGGGGAATGATAGGTTTTTGGCCCCAGTAGCGGCGCATCACTGCCTTCCACAGTCATATGTGCCAAAGGCCCTGATGTCTGCCAAGTACATTTTTATCCGCCATGACACGCACCGTTCTCCACTTCGACCTCCTTATGATGGTCCATTCCGTGTGCTAGAGGTGGGACCTAAGGATTTTTTGGTTGAGCTGGGAGGTCGTCAGGAGCGGGTTTCGGTGGATCGCCTTAAGCCTGCTCACATGTTTCCGGATGGTCCTATTGAGTTGGCCCAACCTCCGCGCCGCGGTCGTCCTCCCGTTGCTATGCCTCACTCGGAGGACCTGCCCCCAGCTGCTGTTTTTTCCCCTGCGAGGGGGCAGTCTCGCCGTAGTCGGGGCTATGCCCCTCCCTCGTTTTCACCACCTGTGGTCGCCAAGCACAGCCGTAGTGGCCGCCTTGTTAAACCCCCTAGGAGATACTCTTGATGTGGTATTTTATTTTTGCTATGTTGAGTTAAAATGGTTGCTGTTTTTATTATTGTATTGTTTGCCATTCTGTGTGTTCAGGGGGGGCCTGTGTGGTGGCCACATATATGCACATTTCACACCAGAATGCCCCAAGCTCTTATTGCGAAGAGAGAGACCGGAATAGATAGGGAAAAGGCGGGAGAGAGAGGCCTAGGATAAAAGGGCTTGACTCCTCCTTTTGAGGAGTTATATTTGGAGTTGTAGTTTGTTGTGAGTTTTTCCTAATAAAGCTGAGACTACATACCGGCTCGTGTCTCCTTCCACCGACTCCTACAGTAGCAATTTTCCCAAACAATTTGGACAGCCCCTGGAACGTGTAGCTGGAGCGTCACGGGATCGCAGCTGAGCTCAAATGGCTTTCTGTTGAGCTAGACTGCTATGAAGATGCACAAAGGCTGCAAAGCCAATGGCTGACTCAAGATGACAAGCTGCATCCTATTCTGCTCTTGTTTTACTTGGGGAATATCCATTACACTGCTTTTTAGGCTTTTACCTGTTAGACATTAATAGCTCACTGTGCAGTTTGTCAGCACATTCACAATAATACTTTTAAGACTGGGACTATAATTGAGGCTGGGGGCCCCTGCCCGAGCATGTCAAACATGAAATTGCAGTGTCACTGTGGGTGTATTATGAGAACTAAATAACACTGAATGGTGCCCACTCACCTGAATGAAAACCACCTGGCGCTTGAGCCAAAATTGTTTTCTATCCAGCTTCCAGGTCCATTTTGTGTGGCCCGAACACATGTTCACAAAGACTAGTGATGATAAATGAATCCCATTCATGCGCTTGTATTTATCCTCCACATTCAGGTTGTTCTTTTCCCAAAGTGCAGTTTGACCTGCAATTATTTTCTGTTCTACTTCACTGTGTCCCAGTTGATTCAGCCAGAATAATCAGAGCATCTGAAGCAGGTGTTTCTGATGCCCTTTACCATTTGTCTCCTCTGTCCTACAGCATGCTTTCATCATCCTTATTCATCTAGTCATATTTATAGATGTATTAAACTCTAGATGATGATGTTATTCCATGGAAATCTGTTCATCCAAATGCGCATTGTCTTTTTTTCATTAATATTACATGTAGTTTAGTCTGTTGTCGTCTTTTTCCATCTACTGGCTGACAAAGCCATCATTAAAAGCTGGAAAAAAAAAAAATGGACGATGACATTTTCCCCTGGCCAACAGCAGCACAACCAGCATCACGTTATTTCAGCCTCATCCTGTTACCAAAAAACACATCCCTCTGATATTACATAAAACAATCCCCCTCTCTTAGCACCATCTGTCCCATTTATTTTTCTGTCTGACTAGGGACTGGTGGCACCTGTTATGCAAGCCGCACTGCTGAGACGCTGCTGCTGTCGCTGTTGATGAGGTGTATCTCAGAGTCCTGTGCTCTCTCAGCAGCTTGGTGTCCATTAGTGCTTTATGACCAGCGCTGTGCCTCAGCACTCCCAGTGCATGTAAGTGCTTGGCTTTTCATTTTCCTCTCTCTCTGGCTCCCTAAACTAAGTCTCTAGGGAAACACCAGCTCGGGCTCAGATGATAAATTGAAGCAATTAAGTGTCGTAATCACACCCAGAATGAAGAAAGATGTCAATAAGGTGGAGCAAAAAAAGTGTGCCCCCATGTGGAAGAGAGGCAAAATGCCCTAGTAATTGTAGGGCCTTTTACTGCCTGAGTTTAAGCAAAAACCTTGTCTATGGATACATAATAGTGGCAGAGCAACAAAAGTAGAAAGGTTAAAGATTTTGTAGCTAGTCAATTTACCCCCCCCCCCCCCAAAAAAAAAAAAAAAAAATAAACAAAAAACTCTACAAGCTATGAAGAAGGGAATGAAGTATATTAGCTGCCAGAGAGCGAGAGACAAGAGATTTAGGGAGACTGAGCAACTCGCTATTAGATGTGTCCTCGGAAAATCACGTGACTTCCAAGGCCGCCATTTGTGTTTGTCTGTTGTGTGGCGTTAGTCTCAGTGTGTTTTGTATCGAGTGTCAGAAGGTTTCCTGAATGGCTGCGAGAAAGACCACCAAAGGTGCTCAATTTTGCTGTGCCATCAACTGCAGCAATAACAGCAAGACTTCCACTGACCCCAGGATTGGTCAGAAGTAGAGATTTAATCGATTTCCTGCCGACAAAGAGAGGTGAGCATCAGTGCTGTGAGCCACTGAGTCAGTGTGGATGGTGCTAAATTGAGTTCAATCTGATGATGAATGGAGAAAAATAAGGGTCAGTGAATAAGAATGGGTATTTGCTGATTTCAGAAATGTTTGTGAAACATGAAGATGAAGATGCCATTCAGTTACTCGATCAATTCAGTGTATTTATACTCAATACTTTAATACTGCAATAGCATTTCTAATCTTGATAGCTCTAGCTTAAAACATAAATAAAGATGCTTATTTATTCCTGATATTGTCAAAGTGACTGATTTTCAGCAGATCAGACCTGCGACCCACCGGATAGCTGACAGGAGCCTGCTAACAACAGCTGGTTATAAGCTAACTGTGTACCACCTAATATTAGGCTCAAGTGTCCTAAACATCCCACTTTCCCTCTGATAAACAATTTGATTACATTCTCCCATTTTATGAGAGTTTATTTGCTCAGCATCTGAGTTGTTAACAACATGAGATCCACCTCAAATAAAGGCTAACTGTAGCTAACTTTGCAAACACAGAAGCAGTTACTGACAGAGAAGCTCTGGCAATCCTCAACAACTCATCTCAGTATCACTGTCATTGGACAGAAGTGAGCTTTTCTGACTCATCGACTCGTATCAGACTCCTTTCATAATGTTTTACAGCCTCCTCCAGAGTGAATGGTGTGGATGCTCCACAGCTGCATTTTATATATATATATATATATATATATATATATATATATATATATATATATATATATATATATATATATATAAGAAAAAGAAAGCAATGGTCTTACAGCTCAGTGAAGGTCCGAAGCACAGTAATGAATGCTGACAACATCTTCAGTCCTATTCTTGGTCTTCTTTCCAAATTTCTTTCTAAATTTCCGGGTTCTGGACCTGAAACACACAAAGACACTTGAATTGTTAGAAGAGTTTATACAAGCACACAGAGTCACACAATTATATTGTCAGAAGGTATGAACAGATGGTCGCCTTTCTTTGATGCAACCTTTGTCCTGCGGTTTCCACCCCCATCATATGGCAGGTGTTCTGCTGTGGTAGTGTGAATGATGCAAGCAGCTTAAAGTACAGCAGTATGTCGTCACCTCTTCCTCAGACACTGTGCAGGCACACATAGCGACTGTTCATGTTCACACATGTACACACACACATGCACACAGACACACATACACACACGAGGAAAGGAAACCATATGAAATCAGATCGATCAGTATCAGTTAAACAGTTTAATGCTATAATCTATGCAAGCAAGACAGAGTAAACCTGAAATATTAGCGTTACATCATTCCTATAATTACAGAGAACAATAAACAAAATGTCAAAACCATTCAGCTGATGCATCAAATGTTTTACTTAATGTAAAATATCTTGTTTCAGACTGGTCTGAAGCAGGTGGGCTTGCATTTTGGTGTCTTAACACATTTATTTACAGCGTTAATTCAAAATTTCAGATAACGATTTTTTGTGTTAAATAGAGTAGCATTTGATGATGTTCACTGACTGCAAAGGATTTCCATCCCAACATTAAAAACAATCCTTTTATTTAAAATTATGTCAGTTTGTCGAATACTTTTGAACCTCTGAAAATGGGGAACTATATAAAAAAAATACTGTAATCAAAACTTTTGATAAACTCTTTGAATTAAAGCTGAAAGTCTGCACTTAAATCAAATCTTAAAGGTATGATTTGAAATCCTCTGTGATAGTAAACAAAGGAAAAGTTACAAAAATTGTGCCATTGCCGAAATACTTATGGACTATAGTGGACATGGTTTTATTTTAAGTAATAAAGTATTGTTTTTTCTAATTTTCACCTTTGTTTTAACAATGTTTCGTATGTTTTTATAGCCGTTAATGATGTTTAAAATGGGAGCCAGTCATTTTTAACAACTGTTTTAACACAATCTGTACAAAACTAAGTTAATTACCATTCCCTCCTCCCAGTTATCAATTTTTAGCATCACTGATGACACTGAATGCGATAAACTAGCAGGGACACTTTTTCTGATATTAAAACTGGCTGAACAATTTTTGTTGCCAAACAGGTACAGTAACTTCTGTCTCTGTTATTAATTTTAAATTACAGACGATGATGAGGTCATAGAGGATTGTAATGAGGTTTCAGCACCAATTAATGAAGTTATTGGGCATTTTAATGAGGTCTGAGCACAAAAGAAATGAAGCCATTAAGCTTGTGTTGATGTTTATATTAATCTCACACGCGCAAACACACATTAATTGCTTATCCTATTAATGTAAGGCCACATCCTCTTGATTATTAAAGATATTGAATTTGCTTGATTTGAAAAGTCAATCAGTGGGGGAAAAAAACTGTCAAAATAGTGAGACAAAAGAACATGTTATGTGGACTTTGTCTGTTCACAGCACTTTGCTACCTTCCTGGAGGGGTTTATTTATTTATTTAGCATCAGCTCCCTAAATTTTAACCACTTGGTTTAACCTAATCTAATGAAATACATTATGTCATTATGTCATTGCATTAAATTAGATGGATAAAAACAGATTGATTTTTCATTCATTCATTGGAGCAGGAATAAAATCACAGGAAAATTACATTCTGAAATTGCTTGCAGTCACGTGAACCTTTACAATACTATAATACATGCATACTAAATATGCATGTGCTTATTTACTCAAGGACAGTTTAAGTTACTATATTCTGAAACTTGATTTACAGTTGCGGTCAGAAGTTAAATCCACTCATCATGGGTGTGAATGTTGTGGTAATTTGGAGCTTTTAATGATTTCTATGAACTGTTCTTTGTCCAGGGTGGAATGATTGTACAGCATCCACCTTTACTCACTTTAAAAAGAAGAACTGATGCTTTTAAGTTTTGATCACACACAAGAAAAAAACCCCAGACATATTATTTCCCCTGTTTCTCCAAATGGCTACGAACACAGTACTGCATTCTTTTGCATAATCATAAGCAGTCAAGGTACCAAGAAAATCACATTCTTCTTTCCTAAAGGCTATGTATTCATTTTTTCCTTTATCTGCACTACATGACAGTTTCACATTACAAGACAGCAAAGCCCTTCTACTGAAACACACCGTGCCCGTAACAGACATCCCAGGCTCATCAGACAAGACAATCAGCGCACAGACGGGTGGGCCCTGATTGGCATCTTCAGTTCTCTGCAAGCACAGAGAAAAGAAACTGATTCGATTGGTCCTGTACTGTCTATGCACAGCTAGAAAAGAAATAAATGATCTGTGTGCCGCGTACTCTTTAATTCCACTTTTTCCATCAACCTCTGCACTACCAACATCACCGGCATCAATACAAGACAACAATGTTCAAGAAACTGCTTTTTTTTTTTTTTTTTAAAGAAACTGCTTTAACAGAGGAAAACATGAAGTGGGTTAATCCAGGAGACGGCTTTGATGTCTTATTGATTTGAAAGACTTGCATTACCGGAAACTCTAAGGATGACATAACTTTTTTTTTTTTTTTAACTGTAACCTTTCTTCCTCCTTTGATCGAAATGAAAAGGCAAGCTCCAAGCAAGATCACAAATGAGTCAACGCTATAGCACAGAAAGAGACTTTTTTTTTCTAAGAGTTGTGTAAGGTCCCAAGGCAGAGAGTGATGGCTAATTCAAAATGCTTCTTCTAAGTGTGGAGATAAACATCGAGTGAAGCGGTCTTGCTTTGATGGCTACTCTTTGATCTGATCCAGTGTCCACAAGCACTTAAAGGGTTTTGGGAAAGAAGAGAGAAGAACATAAAAAAAGAAAGAAAACAAATTACAAAAGAACATCTTATTACCCCACGTTCAACTCTGAAAATGACTCTGGAAAGCAGAAATGCAACCTTTTCTGTCTGATCATCTTTTATATCTGCAGCGTTATGTGGTGCCACTGTCTAAAACAACTTTCAGACTGAGCGGATCTGCACTGGTTTCACATTTGTAACTATAGGGTCGAATTTGCAAATATTCAATTCAATTCAATTCAATTCAATTCAATTTTATTTATATAGCGCCAAATCACAACAAACTGTCGCCTCAAGGCGCTTTGTATTGTGGGTAAAGACCCTACAATAATACAGAGAAAAGCCAACAGTCAAAACGACCCCCTATGAGCAAGCACTTGGCGACAGTGGAAAGGAAAAACTCCCTTTTAACAGGAAGAAACCTCCAGCAGAACCAGGCTCAGGGAGGGGCAGTCATCTGCCGCGACCGGTTGGGCTGAGGGGAGAGAAAGACATGCTGTGGAAGAGAGCCAGAGATAAATAACAATTAATGATTAAATGCAGAGTGGAGTATAAACAAAGTAAATAAGGTGAATGAGAAACAGTGCATTATGTGAACCCCCCAGCAGACTAGGCCTATAGCAGCATAACTAAGGGATGGTTCAGGGTCACCTGATCCAGCCCTAACTATAAGCTTTATCATAAAGGAAAGTTTTAAGCCTAATCTTAAATATAGAGAGGGTGTCTGTCTCCCGAATCCAAGCTGGAAGCTGGTTCCACAGAAGAGGCGCCTGAAAGCTGAAGGCTCTGCCTCCCATTCTACTCTTAAGTATCCTAGGAACCACAAGTAAGCCAGCAGTCTGAGAGCGAAGTGCTCTGTTGGGGTGATATGGTACTATGAGGTCTTTGAGATAAGATGGTGCCTGATTATTCAAGACCTTGTATGTGAGGAGAAGAATTTTAAATTCTATTCTAGATTTAACAGGGAGCCAATGAAGAGAAGCCAATATGGGAGAAATATGCTCTCTCTTTCTAGTCCCTGTCAGTACTCTAGCTGCAGCATTTTGGATCAGCTGAAGGCTTTTCAGGGAGCTTTTAGGACAGCCTGATAATAATGAATTACAATAATCCAGCCTAGAAGTAATAAATGCATGAATGAGCTTTTCAGCATCACTCTGAGAACGGATGTTTCTAATTTTAGAAATATTGCGCAAATGCAAAAAAGCGGTCCTACATATTTGTTTAATATGTGCATTGAAGGACATATCCTGGTCAAAAATGACTCCAAGATTTCTCACAGTGTTACTGGAGGCCAAAGTAATGCCATCCAGAGTAAGTATCTGGTTAGACACCATGTTTCTAAGATTTGTGGGGCCGAGAACAAGAATTTCAGTTTTATCTGAATTTAGAAGCAGGAAATTAGAGGTCATCCAGGCCTTAATGTCTTTAAGACATTCCTGCAGTTTAATTAATTGATGTGTGTCATCTGGCTTCATTGATAGGTAAAGCTGAGTATCATCTGCATAACAATGAAAATTGATGCAGTGCTTTCTAATAATACTGCCTAAGGGAAGCATGTATAATGTAAATAAAATTGGTCCTAGCACAGAACCCTGTGGAACTCCATAATTAACCTTAGTGTGTGAAGAAGACTCCCCATTTACATGAACAAATTGGAGTCTATGAGATAAATAGGATTCAAACCACTGCAGTGCAGTACCTTTAATACCTATAGCAAGCTCTAATCTCTGTAATAAAATGTTATGGTCAACAGTATCAAAAGCTGCACTGAGGTCCAACAGGACAAGAACAGAGATGAGTCCACTGTCAGAGGCTGTAAGAAGATCATTTGTAACCTTCACTAATGCTGTTTCTGTACTGTGATGAATTCTGAAACCTGACTGAAACTCTTCAAATAAACCGTTCCTCTGCAGATGATCAGTTAGCTGTTTTACAACTACTCTTTCAAGAATCTTTGAGAGAAAAGGAAGGTTGGAGATTGGCCTATAATTAGCTAAGACAGCTGGGTCAAGTGATGGCTTTTTAAGCAGAGGTTTAATTACAGCCACCTTGAAGGTCTGTGGTACATAGCCAACTAATAAAGACTGATTGATCATTTTTAAGATTGAAGCATCAATAATTGGAAAGACTTCTTTGAACAGTCTAGTAGGAATGGGATCTAACAAACATGTTGCTGGTTTGGAGGAAGTAACTATTGAAGTTAACTCAGAAAGATCAACTGGAGCAAAAGAGTCTAAACAAATACCAGCAGTGCTGAAAGCAGCCGAACATGAAGAATAATCTTTGAGATGGTTATGAATAATTTTTTCTCGAATGTCTAAAATTTTATTTGTAAAGAAATCCATGAAGTCACTACTAGTTAACGTGAAAGGAATACTCGGCTCTACAGAGCTCTGACTCTTTGTCAGCCTGGCTACAGTGCTGAAAAGAAACCTGGGGTTGTTCTTATTTTATTCAATTAATGATGAATAGTAAGATGTCCTACCTTTACGGAGGGCTTTTTTATAGAGCAACAAACTCTTTTTCCAGGCTAAATGAGCATCTTCTAATTTAGTGAGACGCCATTCCCTCTCAAGCTTTCGGGTTATCTGCTTTAAGCTGTGCATTTGTGAATTATACCACTGAGTCAGGCACTTCTGATTTGAAGCTTTCCTTTTCAGAGGAGCCACAGTATCCAAAGTTATACGCAGTGAGGATGTAAAACTATTGACGAGATAATCAACCTCACTGGGAGCAGAGTTTAGGTAGCTGCTCTGCACTGTGTTGGCACATGGCACTGAAGAGCATAACAATGAAGGAATTAGATCCTTAAACTTAGTTACAGCACTTTCAGAAAGACTTCTACTGTAATAAAACTTATTCCCCACTGCTGTGTAATCCATTAAAGTAAATGTAAATGTTACTAAGAAATGATCAGACAGGAGGGGGCTTTCAGGGAATACTGTTAGGTCTTCAGTTTCTATGCCATATGTTAGGACAATATAAACCCTTTACATTTACAGTTCTTCCAAATAACATCCCCTAACCTGGGGGTTTGCTTAAAACCTCTATGTTTGCCAGAGTGCCACATAGAGATAAACATACCAGATTTGAACCTTGATTCTTACCGCACAAACATGTTCACAACACAAATAGCAGGGCCTACTTCTGAGATAACTTTTGGGGACCTCATTTGAATTCCATAGCTATAAACAGTTGATGGGTTCCCCACATTTGAGCAATGTTGACACAGTCACAGTTCTTGGCATTCACTGTAACCCAATCATTACGCTGTAGTTATTACATAAGAATGTGACAATGATAGTTGGATAAGCAGTTCATACTATGGATGGATGGATGGATGGATGGATAAAACAGCTCCAATAGGAAAGCATACAAAAGACTTAAAATAACGGTAGAAATATCATACAGACTAAGGATTAATATCATATGTATTCTACAACAAACCCAAGGCAAATGTCATGGCGTATGTAGGTTAATGAATCATTTTACTGTCAAACCATTTCCTGCAGTACAGACACATGTTTTTATAATTTCATGTGTTTTCACCCATCACAGCTGTGACACCCTCACTCTGTCTCAGGTGTTATATTGCAGTGGTGAAACAACCCATCTAATTCATGCTGAGAAGGAAAGGAATTGCAAACAACATAACAGCATTTGCTTGAACATGCCAAGGAAACAATCGCTGGGATTTTCCACAGCGGACATCTTCACCAAATGCTAATTGCAAAGTCATAGCTGACTTTGTTATGGTAATTTATTACACACTGTGAGGATTATCCTAATGTGGGGGATAGACAGAAAATTAAGAATCATGTCAAAGGGATCTTTCAGTTCTGAAGGAAGAGGAAGGAGGAGACTTGGAGTGAGTGGGACCAAGGGAGCACTGTGACTTTGATGAGCATCTCTTGCTCTGCTTTTTCAACAGGCTCTGGGAAATCAGGATGGCAGCTCAGCATCACTGAATCAACCTCACAGTCCTTCTGGCAGTTTTTGTTCTAGGTGGGCTTCAGTGTGGTGCCAGGTCTGTCTGTAACACCTGCGAGAAAGAGTCCCCTGTTTTCTCCCTTCCCTTTTCTGGATTAAAATGATTCTGCTTTTTGTGAGTTGATGAGAGCAGGAAAAAAAAAGTGTGTGTGTGTGTGTGTGTGGGGGGGGGGGGGGGTGGGGGGGGGGTGAAGGGGCTATAGGACTAGGGAACTGTGCTTTCAAGTATTTTGACATGTAAGCCACTGACAGTAACTGATCGGAGACCTACCGTCTGTAACTTGTAAGGTCCTGAGACCAAGAACAGACACAGACAAAAGGTTCAGATGAGGGTTGCTCGCTGGAAGTCCACATTTCGAAGCATCAAAGATCCCCTATTCAACTAAGTTTCTTTGCACTGCACACACGATTAACTGAAGAAAGTAACTGAACTCTGACATGAAGTGATACTGCTGTTACTGACCACCCTTCCCCAACCTGTGTGTGAAAGCTCTTATTGTTAAAGAAAGTTTGCAACCAGAGAGCGTGAGAAGCTACTGACAGTGGTGACTGAGCCACTGAAATAAACCACATAGTTTGTTTAGTTTTAGTTTTATTGTCATAGGACAGGAGAGAAGATGCAAAAGCTGGGAAAAAGACCCAGTAAAGGCACACAGTAAATGGCTTCAGGGCTGATTTGAAGCCAGGCCTCTGCTCATCCCTGCAGAGTTGGTCCAAACAGGAAAGGCTGGCACAGCAGCAGTTTTAATTTATGAAGGAACCTTAAAGCAAATTTATGTTCGAGCATAAACTAAAATATGATTCAAAATCAACCACTATGGCAAACCACTACAAACTGCTAATTTTCTTGGATAGATGCAATCACGAATTTTATTTCATGCTTTCATTTGCAGATTATTAAAAGTGAGGCAAAATCAGGCAGCAAATGTTTGAACATTTAGAAAAGATTGGAACAGAAAATGATGTGTGCTGTCTGGGTTAAATTCCAGAAAATATTTAAATCATTCTGTTGCATCGCTGAATCCAATTCCAGTGAGAAAACAGTGGGGAAGCCCTTTGATCACAGCAAAAAAATAAAAAATAAATTCTGAGTAAAATTGAAACCAAAGTTTAACAAAGGATTAAGAGCAACACAACCAGAGCAGACAGAGAACAGGCAAATAGGCAAAAACCTATAGAAAATCAAAAAGCAGGTTACAGGTGGAGATCTTGCACAAGAAATTACAGGTGAGGCAAAAAAAAAAAAAAAAATGCAGCATGACTATAGAGCTTGCAAAGGTAATTTGGCAGCTGAGTAATTGTGATTGGCAGAAAACTGAGAAGCACAAAAACAGGGATTACCAAACAACAGGAAATGATTCAGCTGCAGTTTAGTACAAAATATAAATTTCACTGTGCACAAATCACACACTCTACAACTTTCCAAAGTGCTTTTTTGGCCAAAGCTTTTAAATCAACAACCTTTCATGTTTCTCATACTGTGAATTTTGTGGCAGCCGTTCTTTCCTTAACTACTCGCTGAGCGGAGCTACCTGTGGATCACAGGCTAAAATCAGTCCCCGCTCCTCTCAGGCTGTCAGTAAGTGAAAAAAGAAGCTCCAAGATGAAGGGATGGGGGTGGAGAGGTGGTGACACGCAAATGAGTCATCATGTGGAATAACCTGCATACCACATGCCAGTTTGTGAGCCTGTATGTTGTCACGATTTGTTGCGCAAAAGCATGAGTGACAGAGAGAGAAGGAGAGTTTGTTTCAAAATCCTCAGTACTGTCTCTCTCAACAATGTTTTGTCAAAGACTCACTATTGCCTCAGAGCTGCAGAGTGACTGGAAAAAGAGTGCGCTGCCATAAGTGACAAACTTGATCCACAAGAAAAAAAACCAAACAAGCAAGCAAACAAACAAAATATACACTGAAACAATGCAAAACAAGTGTATAGCAAAACAGATAGATGGATGGACCTATCATGGCCAAGAAAAGCAAAAACAAGAAATGTGACAACTGAGGTCAGGGAACGTTGAGTTTTGAGTCACAGTGCACTTTCTACCTCCCACAGCCACCCTGTGGAAAAGCAAAAAGGAAAGGAGAAGGAAGGATGATGCTTGAGGGAAGGATAGGTAGAGGGCACGGACAGATGCACTGACATTTCCAACCCATTACCATGGTCCACAGAGTGTGTGCTTGCTTTGCACACAGACACTGCTGCTTCTGGCTGGCATGTGCATCGGTGTGGAATATAGACTAGTTGTAAATGGCCACATATTTATAGAGTTACTTGAGGTAACAAGACCCAGAAAAGTTTCAAAGAAATAGAAGATTTGCCTGAAGCTACTTTTGATTTCAGTAACTGGCAGTGTTTCGTGGGTGATGCAATGCATGCTTCAGTAAATTAAAAACACGTTGATGAGCAAGCACCAAGAGCGCCGTGAGAGGAGAATATAGTATGGAGCGTATATACAGTACTGTGCAAAAGTCTTGAGCCACCCCTCATGTCTTTATATGTTGCTTCCAAGCAGCCAGACTCGCTTGTAATTTTTAAAAGTGGCCTTGAGTAAGAGTTTCCCAGACTTTCTGAAGGTCTTTCAAAGTTTTTCTTTGTACATTGACTGCTTTTTCCCTCATTTTCAGTCCAGTCCATGAACCTGACAATTTTCAAAGGTATGTTTTTTTGTTAAGCTACTCATCATTCAAGCATCCTAACTCAATGGATGAACCAGTGTTGCGTCTACACATAACAGAAAACTTAATAAAGAACTGGTTTTAAATTGTATCTTTAGACACTTTGTTGCTAAAAGCCTGTTACAAAAAAAAAAATACAATTTGTTTTAATTTCTTTAGTTGAATTTATTTTAAAAAATTCATGGTTTGGAGCTGTATATGATATTGGAGCCAGTGGTGTTCAGTTTGAGAAAAACGCCCATCAGCATTCATACCAAAGTGCCTGATTTTCAGCAGCTTCATTTTTCAGCATGACAATTATCCCAAACACACTGGATAGCATACCTGGATAGAAAAACACACATTATCGCAGCAGTGTGGGATCATCAACATCCAAAGAAGAGCTTTGAATGTCCTTTAAGAAGCCTGGAGAACTATTCCTGAAGACTACTTGAAGAAATGACAAGGAAGTGGTCACACCAAATACTGACTTTAGAGCTCTTTAGAATAATACAAACTCTTATACAGTATACTATACGCATGTATGTTTGCATGTTTCAGTACATCACTGCACATTTTCCTAGCAAAAAAAAAAAAGAAAGAAAGAAATGAAGGCTCAAAACTTTTGCACAGTAATGTAAATGTCCAAAAGAGGCTGTTGGGATAGAGCAGTGGTTTTCAAACTGTGGGGCAGGCCCCACTGGTGGGGGGCAACCAGAGGTAAAAATATCAAGTGAAACCAATTGAAAATTAAAAAAAGCTCCTCCAGAACACGTTAAATATTCCACACTTGCCAGAGTAAAAATGTTCTCGCAGTAAGTTGTAACCTCTCAAATATGCTGCACAGTACAAATTACATAAACACATTTTACTTATTCTTTCCTCTGGAGATTCCTAGTTCAAATCCCAAAACGAGCAAGAGATGCATACAGGATTGTTTACTTGCTTTCAAGAACAGACCTAGATCTGCCCATGAGTTGGCAGACTCCACTGCTAACACTCCCTCCCTTTGTGATTTGTCAGTCACTTTCTCTGGAAGAATGTTTACATATCTATACATGGCTACGACAGGTTTGCTGTATGTGAGATGCTTTGTGCTTTAACAGCTTTAACATGTGGCTGGCATATGAAAGGTGCCATAATTCAAATGCTCTCCATTGTAGCGAGCTTAGAAATAATTCTTTTTAATACCAACTGACTGACTGAGTCACTGGCAGAGATAAGAAGAAGCTGAGTTTTAGGAGGAAATACAAGCACATGCACTTTTTTTAAAACACACTCTTCAATGCCATGCCAGCTCTCATTTTTCTAACCCCTGCTGTATGCATACTGCATATTTGATAACCTGGTGTGCATTTTGATTCCATGTGCTGAGCCTTCCAGTCAGGCAGTGAATGCACTGTATTGAATAAAGAGATTTCTATATTGAGCTATAGATTTTGTGTCACCCTTGAAGGATTTCTGTGTAAGGCTTCAGTTTTTCTCAGTGAGGACATACACACAAAATATTAGTTTCCCTCTGTGTCATACAGCTGTGTTTTGTCCTCCTTTTATTTATAACAGCAGAAGTCAGCATGCTAGCATTTTTATATAGATGCATAAACAAATGCATTGTCGGGTGAGCAGCCTGAAGAGCCAAATGGAAACTTAGGGAATAAACAGACTACATATAGTGTAAACAGTGTAAAGGTTAAGGCAAGGATGGTACTCCACTGAGGATACACAAATAGACACCAGGGACACACATTTATTATCATACATTTTAGTCTTCTTTGAGGAAGCATGCAAAGCTGGTACCTTTGTAATGTAGTGAGTGAATAATTGGATGTCTGCACAAAAGTTCACACACACTCTGACAATGAAATTTATGCAATTTGGACTTTGTAACTGCAACTGGAATGATCAATGCTGTAAGTTCATTAAAAAAAAAATCATTATGTTTACCAATGAATAGGCCTATAAATGTATGCTACATTTATTATGGGAAAAATTCAGTGGCCAAACTGATACATGCAAGTGCACATTCCTGTACGAGTACTCATCCATCCATATTCTTAAACACTTATCCAGTTCAGGGTAGTGGAAGGCTGGAACCTATCCCAGATTATATTACGTGAAGGTACAACCTGGACAGAGCTAACACACAGAGACTGACAACTAATCACACTCCCAATTACATCTACAGACAGCTCAGAATCCCAATAAACTTAACAAGCTGTGTCGATTTCTGCTCCTCCATCTGTCTGGTCTCTGTTTGTCTTTCAGTGTTACCCTGTCTAGTCCTTCGGTCTTTCTCTGTGTTAATTAATCTTTGTTTCCCCCATTCAGTTGTGTCTTCCTGTTTTTGGATGGATGGATGTTCTGTGTTGTGTTGAGTTTGCTTCCCTCTGTCTCATTATGTGTATTGTCTACAGCTGTGTGTGTCTCACTTTTTATCTCTCCGCTCTTTATCCTATGAGTATGTACATGCAGCAAATGCTGCAATTCACACAAATGCAAACAAATGCAATATAAACACTGACTATTCGCTCTAGAAGCTTTCCATGAGTCAGATAAATCACCTCTGTGAGCTTATAGCAGCCCTAACCGATAAAGACGACACCAATCTAAAATGGCCATGCACCGTCCATTGGTTGTCCCTGCACAGTACAAAGCATAAAAAGCAATCGACCTGTTTCAGTAATGGAGTTCAGTAATAAAAAAAGTGAAGGAAATTACCAAAGCTCGGATTTAGAAGCAATGTAGCTGATGTAATGTACTTGGAGTGATGACCAGTTTGAGTTTATTTTTTCAAAAGAGGACACTAATTTTGATGGCATGCGAAAATCTGTGCAAGCCTCTATCCCAGGTCTTGATGTTAAAAGATTTAGTACAAAATCTGTAGAATTCCTAATGAGACACAGCTAAATAAAAGATTCATTCAGGCTCACAAATACATGCAAAGTACATTCAGAAATCTCACTGATTCCCAGTTACAGTTCAGCTCATTGGGCTTTCCTGGTGAACACACCTCTATTTCCAAGCACAAGCTTTCAAGTAATTATAACATTTCTCTCAGTCACATTTATTTTATTCCTTTTGGCCCAAATTCTGTATCTACATATCTATAACACCTGACATGCTGGAGTGATGTTGGCGTTCCACGTTTGAGGGGTTTTAACTTTTCCAGAGTGTTCCGTGAAATGTATCCCGACGGGGCAAAACTAGTTAAAACTGTCAGTCCTCTCCACATTAAGCGTGCCAACAGAGATCATCTCACTGCAGAATCAATTTTATGTGCTGCAAAGTCATCGAGCAGAGGATAGGGATGTGACTTTTATGCATTGTAAGCTGTAAAGACATTGGACACATTTGATTCTAAGCCAGCAGCACAGAGGACTTTAGTGCAATTATCCAAAAAAATTGGATAATTGAAAAAGATGGTCATGTGCCACACGATGCAACATGTGAAAGTTTACTGAAAATTGTGCATTTTTAAACCTGACATATAATTAGGTAAAACACATCTAAATGTTTCTCATTTATGCATATTAATGTGTTGACTATAAACCTTGTGATGTATGTCATTGACATGCTGCACAAACCTCATCCCACAAACCTCCAACATAATTTATCTGTATGCCTGCAGTAATATTATATGCATGAGATATATAGAAGTTATAAGTAAGTATGGCAAAGTAATCTTTATATTTGCTGTTGCATCACTCAAGTTATGCTATATACTAATATAATTATAGTCAAGTGATCTTCATAAATTTATACTCTAAATAATATATTCGTGTCATAAAAGTTGCAGTGGTGCAGTGGGTAGGTGCTCGCCTTTCAGCCGGACGGTTGCAGGTTCAAGCCCCTGTCCCTGTGCTGCGTTGTGTCCTTGGGCAAGACACTTAAACCACATTGCCTAACGGTACTGCTGGTCTCTGGCTGCATGACCGCAGATGCTTGTCTCTGCATGAGTGATCTGGAACCATCATTTTGTTGTGTACCCTGTGCGCCCAATGACAGTGAGTTGAATCTAACATCTAAAAAGATACTCTCAGTAATTACAAGCCTCATATTGTATAAAAAATGCTCCAGCACCCCTGCGACCCTGACTTGGATAAGCGGAAGAAAAAGGATGCTCGATAAATAAATAAATAAATAAAAATTAGTGTGGATTTGTAAAAATGGCTGCAGAGAGGGTAAAAATCCATTGCTAGTCACACTCCAGTCTGCAGTAGAAGTAGAAATATCAGTATCAACTTTTTGTTATCTTTTTGGTCATAAAAAATGGGAAAAGCATCAAACACATAGCATTTAACATCTGGTATTAGTGGAAATGCAAATGAGTTGCACCATAATTTGTAGAGTATTTGCATTCATGTATGAAATAAACAGCAATTTATATTTGATGCTTATAACCAAAACCCGTGTGAACGTCATCACTTCATATCATCAACACCAACTCAGAAAAATTAATTACTTACTGTGTGTTATACAGGTAAACCCAATTTTTCCCAGTTTTTTGATTGTGGCTGACCCAAAAGTAATTACAAGTTACAGAAGTTTCATTATCGATGACTAATGTTGAGGAAGCAGAGGCAGGTCTACCTTCATGCTGGAATGCTTTCAGCTACAGCGCTGTTGTGCGCTTGGAAGTGTTTTGACAGCTTTGGCAGTGTAAACAGCTGCATCGATCAAATAAGAACAATCAAACAAAAGCACCAAGACAGACAATAAATTCAGTGATGCCCACTGAATGAAGCTACATTGCATCCCCAATACTGCATGCCAGTGCTCTGTGTCTGCTGTGGTGCTATCAGATATTAGAAGCGTTTTGCATGTAGAGCCTGTGGCTTCATATATCCATGTCTTGTACTGCAGTGTCTCTCTCTCCAGCGTCCATATTGATAATCCTCTGAAAACAGCTTATCAGTGTTTGCAGGGAAAAAATATTTTCTTCTTTTTTTTTCCCCCTCTACACCACAAAACAGGAATGGGTCATTATTGGTCTTCTGAGCTGTGGTTTTGTACATGGACTCACAAACATTTAGTCCAGCTGGCAGCTTCTCTAAAGGAAGGACAGTACTTAAAGCTGCATGAATACTGCAGCGCTGATGCATCATCACTGAAGACTGGTGGTCTTTTAGCTTGTGTCTGACAGCTATGTTTCTGGGGCAATTGTTAACTGAATGTAATGACAAATCACTTTTTCAGCACTCTGACTCACACAAGCCCTGTGTTTGTCTATTTTTCTGTGTTCCTCCACTTCTTAATCTCCTCTCCCACTTGTGTTTCACTCCTTAGCCCACTCTCTCAGTGGGAAGGAGGGACAGACGCTACTTTGCAAATGCTCCTGCTGGCGTGGTGTTAGTTTTAGTGTCAATTTTTACTTGTAACTGCAAGTTGACTATCAAATGGCCATTATTCAAAATGTAGCTACAGCTCAGCACACCTCTGGTTCACAGTGGGATGCTGGGAGAACTTGACAGGTTGTAACAAACAATTGGACTGGAGGGAAGGCTGATGCACCAGGATTTTTCACTATTTTTCTCTTGAAAGGAGGCTTGCCCTTGTTTCCTTTCATGCAAAAAAGGCTGATTTTATGAAGTGTAAGATGATATGGCTCAAGGAGAGACAGAATTTTTGCCAAAGGATTGTTAAAAAGGAGAAGAACTCCAACATGGGAAGCCAATTAACTCTCACCCATTTCTCCAACATGACACGAGCCAGATGTATCTCACAAACTGCAAGCCCTTTGCTCAGCAGTCTAACTGCTGCAGTGCTGTTTCTCATGATTTGGATGACAAGTAAGCACAAGCATATACTCGTGTACTTATGATGCATGTGTCCTTATGAACATTTTTTGAGAAGAGCTGACAAGGTAAAGGACATCCAAAAGTCAATAGTACAGTACATACAGTATACTGCTCAAAAAAAAATTAAGGAACACTTTGAAAACGCATCAGATCTCAGTGGGAAAAAAAAAATCATGCTCGATATCTATACTTCTGGGCACTACAGGGTAATGTGTCAGGAACAAAAGGATGCCACATCATTTGATGGAAATGAAAATTATCAACCTGCGGAGGGCTGAATTCAAAGACAACTCAAAAATAAAAGTGTAACCTTCAACCTGACTGAAACATAATGTCCCAGAGCTGTTCTATTGGATTTAGTTCAGGCAAGCGTGGAGTCCAGTCAGTGGTATCACTTCCTTCATTCTCCAGGAACTGCCTGCATACTCTCGCCATATGATCCTGGGCATTGTTGTGCACCAGGAGGAACCCAGGACCCACTGCAGCATAGGGTCTGACAGTGGGTCCAAGGATTTCATCCAATACCTAATGGCACTCAGGATGCTGTTGCCTAGCCTGTAAGAAGTCTGTGTGTCCCTCCATGGAAATGCCTCCCCAGACCATCATTGACCCACCACCAAACTTGTCATGCTAAATAATGTTACAGGCAGCATTAACATTCTCCACTGCTTCAAAAGACCCTTTCACATCTGTCATGTGCTCAGGGTGAACCTGCTCTCATCTGTGAAAGTACAGGGCGCCGGTGGTGGACCTGTCAGTTCTGGTGTTTTATGGCAAATACCAATCGGGCTCCACAGTGCCGGGCAGTGAGCACAGGGCTCACTAGAAGACATCAGGCCCTCAATCCCACCCTCATGAAGTCTGTTTCTGATTGTTTGGTCAGAGACATTCATACCCGTGGCCTGCTGGAGGTAATTTTTTAGGGCTCTGGTAGTGCTGATCCTGCTCAGAGGAGCAAATAACTGGTCCTGCTGATGGGTTAAGGACCTTCTACGGCCCTGTCCAGCTCTCCAAGACTAACTGTCTGTTTGCTAGAATCTTCTCCATGCTCTTGAGACTGTGTGCTGAGAAACAGCAAACCTTCTGGTAAAGGTACGTATTGATGTGCTGTTGGATTATCTGTCCAGCCTCTGTACGATCCAGGTATGGCCTCATGCTACCAGTAGTGACACTGACCCTAGCCAAATGCAAAACTAGTGAAAAAACAGACAGAAAAGATGAGGGAGAAAGGGGCCAGTGGCCTCCACCTGTAAAACCATTTCTGTTTGGGGGGGGGGGGGGGGGGTCTCATTGTTGCCCCTTTAGTGCACCTGCTGTTAAATCAGCTGAAACTGATTAACAACCCCCTCTGCTACTTAACTAACCAGATCAATATCCTAGAAGTTTAACTGACTTGATGCTGTACTCTGATTGAAACGCTGTCCCTTAATTTTTTTTGAGCATTGTATAGGTCTTATATAGGTCTTACTGAACTTAAGCCTCATACTGTGTGACACATACTCATGAGTAAATCATGAAATGCATGTATACAAATAAAAAAAATACAATTTTGTCGACTTCATTTCCATATAGGTGTAGCCATTGTTATGAAATAACTCAGTTCAGACACCAGATATGTACGCATGCATTCAAAAAAACGTGGCTGGTTGTTTGAAAAGGTTTGGTCTACTAGGTGGGTTTGAGAATGGATGGGTGTGTGAGTGCCTCTTTGTCTGATGTGGTCTGTCAGATGTGACCATGCAGTGCCTAGTGGGAGAGGACAGAAGTGACTCAGACAGACACAGTTGTCTTGTTTCTACCGAAGGAAGTAGCGGGGTGTGGACAAAAGAGAAAGGCAGAGACAGATGATCAAAATGTGTGTGTGTGTGTGTGTGTGTGTGTGTGTGTGTGTACACACGTGTACAAGTTTGTGTTTGTGGAGAACCGAAGGGCCTCTATCATGACATGCACTTAAAGAACTCCTCCGGTCACTGAGTGTCCGCACTAATACAAATGCACTTGACACTTGGTCAGGCCATGCGCCATCAGGGGAAAAAGGGGAAATGTTGCTCTTCATTTGGCTTTTCAGCCCCCTGAAGGTGTGACTGTGATTATCTGTTTCACTCCAGCTGTTAAGATTCTACATTTGAGTGCATAAAGTGTGCTTGCATTTCCTGCTTTGTGTGTGGAAAACTGTTGTGTACGAGCATTCACCGTCATGTGATTTTTTTTTTTTTTTTGTAAGTGTGCTGCAAAGCAGCAGTGGGCCTATTTTTAGCACAACATGATGATGTATTTATCTGCCGGTTATGGTCACGGGGCTTGGGCATCACAGTTGAACAAATAAATAAAGCCTCAGCACAATGCTCCAATCAGGAGAGAAACTGGAAACACAAATGGAGGAGCATTTCTCTACCTGCCAATTTAACCTCAAATTATGCAGGTCGTGTTTCTGTTCACATCCATTTGACACTACAGAAATTTTTTTATTTTAACAAACATAACTGTCTATATTGGGCCTAAAATAGCAGGTAATCAACCACAACCCAAAGGATGTATATGGACTGGAGGCAAATTTCTTCAGACCCTGTACTTTCATGATTGGTAAGGGATGATCTGATTAAGTTTCTGAAGTTTCTGATGGGTCATCAGCTAATGCAGCTCACCGCGACCTTCAGGCTATGACAAGTCCATGTGTTCACTCGACTTTTCTATGAACAATTTTTTGCATTTGCACGAACACATCAGTTCACCATTTGTGTTGCTGGCATTGCTTACTTTGACACTCTACAGCTTTGTGTTTAGTTTTACTAAATGACATTTCAGGAAATCTCTATTTAGGGTTCCTTGAGCCAGTTTGCCACTGCAGAAATTTCCCCAACTGCTAAAAATGACCATTATCGCAGATCATAAACTCAAAATGGCAGAGTCTGTGACTGACAGACAAGATTAACACAGTGAATTTTTGTGTATTACACTTCAGTGAAGATCATCTTCTGAGCAGATTTTGAGGGAGACTCTCAGTTAAAATGTCTGTTTCCTGTTGTTTCTCAAAAACAGAACAGGATTTCATTACTGAGGGGCTCTTTGAAATATGAGGCAAGGTTTATAATTCTTTCAAGATCAACAGCTTTACATTAGCAGCATTATGAATTCCTTTTACCAATTTTCACTCTGCAGAGTCTTGTCTGATCAGGTGTAATGCTGAGACAAACAAACTACTCCCACTAACAGATCCTCTAAGTTTCATTCATTCTTCTGCGGCCTCCACATCCATTCCATCTCTCTGCCATGTCTTTGTTTTTGCCTTCTTTAATGGCCCCTCTGCATTATTTACATCAGAGGTCTATTTTCAGTCACCTTGAATTATGTACATAGGGTGTCTAAATGAAGCCTGCAAGCAGCCAGGAAGTGTTTGATAGCATTGCTGATTTCTTTGCATGTCTGTTCAATTTCAGAGAGTACGCACTGACAGCACTGTACCCTTTCTTTTTGTTCTGTCTCTGGACAGATGTGTGGGGGTGGTGTATGAGTTAATCGTGTGTTGAGTGAATGAGTGTACGTGTCTTCAGTGTAAATTTCTCTGCAGTCTAAATATCTTTACATCTGTGAGTAAGGGTGTCTGGCAGCCTGATACTATCCATTCCAGTAATGCTGTGGGGATCAATCCTCTCAGCATCCATTAGTGAAACATTATGACCCTTTGGGATAAGCACTGAACCGAATGCCAGCACTATAGGAGCCCAGCATAGAATGGACTCTCATCCATTTAATCCCTGTCTGCCCTGTTTCTCACTCTCTCTGCTTCCCTTCCACCCTTTCCTTACCCTGCTACATTTTGTATCACCGCTCATTTATTCTCACTTGGACTCATGAATTGCCGTCTTTAGGCTTTGTGGTTACACCTGAATACAACGCCATGCACAGACAGTCAGAAGAGAAGAATATGGTCTTGCTCATCACTCCTTAACAAGATGCAGAAAACATGAATCACATCCCTGGAACATCTGCTCCAGGATGATAAACTGAAATGAGATGCACTCTGACACAGTGCAGCTCAAGAGGGCTATTTTTAAAGAGACGTAGTACACGTGTGATGGATTTTTTTTTTTTCTACAAATTATGTTACTAGATACCCAAAAGCAAACCTCAACAAAAAAACAAAAAATCTTGTTTATTTGATTCAGTGAAATTTATCCCTTGCAAGAAGTGATGACAGAGGTAGCCAAAGCCAAGACCTGCTGAGAACTACGACCTGCATTAACTTAAAAGAAAAAACGGACCCTTAAGCTGCTGAAAGTAGCACAATGAAGTATTTCATGTAAAGTTTCTACAAAATGTATGTATTTTTTTTATAAATGTTATAAATCTTTTTAATAAACAACAGGGAATGCTCATGTAGGACTATGAAACAGACTTAGTTTCATTATAATCCACTGAAGCCCAAATCCAAATAATACAAGCTGTTATGTTAAACTATAAAAATATGTGCTTCAAAGTGACCCCAGAAATTTGCAACTACAAAAAAAAACCGACTGTTAATAAAAGTGTTATGCAAGTTTACACTTCTTACACCTCAGAATATCATCATGCAACACGTGGCTCAGAAACAGGACTATAATTTTTATAGAACACTTCTCCTCTGCCTAGCATTGTAGAGTACTGCAGAGCTGGGCGATAGTTTCCTTTGGGTTATTCAAAGTACATTATCGTGTATGCAGTTGAATGTACTGCTCACCAGCCATGTCGTTAGTCTTTAACTTCTCATTAACATAAATCAGTTAATCACATGGCAGCAACTCAATGCATTTAGGCACATAGACATGGTTAAGACAACCTGCCAAAGTTCAAACCGAGCATCAGAATGGGGGAAGAAAGGTGATACTTTGACTTTGAACATGACATGGTTGTTGGTGCCAGACTGCTGATCTGCTAGGATTTTCCCACACAACCATCAAGGCTACAGTTCATTAAGGAAAGCATAGATCCATCCTGCCTTGTTTCGAAACTTCTTGGCACACGCTGGGCCCCTTAGTACCAACTGAGCATCACTTAAACACCACAGCCTACCTGAGTGTTGTTGCTGACCATGTCCATTCCTTTATGACCACAGTGTACACATCTTCTGATGGCTGCTTCCAGCAAGATAAGGCATCACACCGCTGAAATTATCCCAGACTGGTTTCTTGAACACGATGAGCGTTCGCTGTACTCAAACGGCCTCCACAGTCACCAGAACTCAAATTCAATAGAGCACCTTTGGGATGTGGTGGAGCAAAAGATTCATATCATGGATGCGGCCGTCAAATCTGTGGCAACTGTGTGATGCTGTCATGTCAACATGGACCAAAATCTCTGAGGAATGTTTCCAGCACCTTGTTGAATCTGTGTTATGACAAATTAAGGCAGCTCTAAAGGCAAAAGTGAGTCAAACTCAGTACTAGTGAGGTGTATCTAATGAAGTGCCTGGTGAGCATTTATAACAAATATTATCAACTCATTAAAGACAACGTCCATGTAAATTTTCAGCTAAATCCATCAAAAAATCAGAAGCAATACCATCAAAAAAAATAACGATTGCAGGACTTTGATTTCCCCTTCACAAAGAAATCTTAAAAGCAGTTTCCTTCCAGTCAAATAAAAAAAAAAAAGAAATTATTTTGATTGTTTTCCTGTATGAGTTTCTTTTTTACTATATGAGGAAAGAAAATAAGTTTGATTAATTGAAGTGGCTGAAGTGAAATTAGTCTGACCACAATAACTCCAAACTGCATTTGCCAACATCTGCACACTCCAAGTCTCTCGAGCTTAAATGAGGTGAATACAACACTTCACATAAAAATCACTGTGCATTAAATTGAGTGAGTAATAAAAATGAGAAGTGTCCTGTGCAAATGTGTTTTGATAATGAGTGATAATAGGTGAGAGATGTAAAAAGATAGTGAATGGCAGATGGCATTCAGTACTTGTATGCTGAAATGCAGCTTAGAGCGTATTAACAGCTCATACCGCATAAAAAAATTGCTTAAAAATCTGTCGAGGAAAGAGGAATGGAAGAATGAGAAAGTTGTGGAGCAAAAAAAAAAAAAAGGTAATAAAAAAAAATGACTGGACATAGACAGTAAAAACCCATAGCTCCATGTGCAGGGATACAGTTTATAGATCCAGTCTGTGCTTTGAACATTTTCATTATGATAATCAATGAATTTTAATGAATTTTAGGCACATATTCAAGCAGTTGTTCTTAGCTACTTTGGCCAGCTGCATTCATATTTCACTCTATTTGCTTAACAAATATTGTTTCTGTTACGAGGAAAGTGGAAAGAGGTCATACACGTGAAACTGAAGTTGATTTGCATCCATTAATTTTGATTTAACATTGCATTACAGCGATAATTAATGTGTTCCAACAGTCGCTTTATTAAACATGACGCGTTGTCTTCATTATGTACCATCACTTAGTGTAAGCCCTAATGTTTTTGAGTTCTGTGAGGCTGCCAGAGGAAAACATCAACATCAACATGAGTCCAAATGAGCATCATATGAAAAACAAAATCAGTCAGGTCTAACTCTTTCAAAGCCTTTTCTCCCTTTTCCCATACCCTTGTCAAGGATATTAATTGATTACATACTGTAGATTTGGCTCATTAGTGGGCTACTTGCACAAACTTGTGAGGTTTAACAAGCTCTGCAGCAGGGGAGCTCAGCCAAAACCTTGTTAAGGTTTGTCAAGGCCTGTCTTAATTGCTTCATCACGCTGTTTGTCCGGTGTCTGTGGTGACGTGCTGCCTCATTGACTTGAGCAGGTATAACACTGGAGGCTGACTTTATGCTTTTTCTCTTTACCTCCGGAGAAAATCATTAGCCACAATCACACAAAGTTATAGGCACGTATTTGCATATATTAGCTGTGATATACACATTAGGGTATGTAAATTACATCGTTATGCAGACATTCACAAACATCACATAAACATTTCTGACATTACTACAGGCGTGAATGTTAAATATAAACCTATTAGATAAAATGAAGGTTGGTACTGAAATACAATGCAATTGTTTGTTTAAAAAAAAACAACCCACAAAATTGTTTAAGGAATGCCAAAGGAAGTCAAAGGACAGGCATCAGTACATCATCAATAATGACCAACTGATGAAGGTCATTATTGATGATCCACAGTGAAGTATTTTATGAACACTTTTGTGAAAAGTACTCACTAATGGATCAACAGATTAACTTTAGCTGAGCACCAAAGTATCACAGTATCCTGTGGTATACACAGTATGGAGATCCAAGACAATATACACAACTTCCTGCCAACTTGATTTCCTCTGTATGGGATAATTCAGGTTTTGTCCAAAATAGACTAGGCACACATTTTTAGGTAAGCAGAGCCAAGCTTCTGAAATGCATTGTGCTACGTCTAGTGAAATCACAGGCAGGCAACTATCCTCACATCCTCTAACCTTTTGCAAGTATTGCTGCCTCTGGAACAGCATGTTCCCAATCCTTTTTTGGCAGCATGGTAACTCAGTGGTTAGCACTGCTGCAACACTCATGCAAAATATTCATCTCAAGCCTTTCACTTACTGATCTTCTTCTTTTGCTTCTTCTACTTCCATTAGGGGGTCACCACAGTGCATCATCTGCCTCCATCTCATATCCCTAGCATCCTCCTCTGTCACACCAAGCCTCTGCATGACCTCGTTCACTCCATTCATTAATCTTCTCTGTGGTCTTCCTCTTCTCTTCCTAACAGGCAGCTCCATATTCAACATCATTTGTCCAGTATATCCACTATCCTCCCTCTGCACATGTCCAAAGAGTCTCAACCTTGCCTTTCTAACTTTGTCTCCAAACCACTCAACCTGAGCTGTCCTTCTGATATACTCACCTCCTGTCTTTTTGTCAGTGTCACCGTCTCCAAATCATATAGCTTCACTGTTGCACCTGTCTCCTTCTCATTTGCACACATGTATTCTGTCTTGCTTCTACTGACTTTCATTCCTCTTCTCTCCAGAGGATACCTCCACCTCTCCAGGCTCTCTTCCACCTTCTTCCTACTATTATTACAGATCACTATGTCATCTGCAAACATTGTACTCCAAATAAATTCCTGCCTGATATCATGTGTCAGCCTGTTCATCACATTGCAAACAAAGGCTCAGAGCCAATCCTTGATGCAATGCATGCCCTGCACCACACTCACACACTTCTCTAGTTAAAAACAGTTCCAACAACCCACGGAGTACTTAATGTTATTAGGCTGCTCCTCTGTTCTATCTTTGCTTTCCCCTAACACCTGACGTGGTAGGTGGATTACCTTACTTACCCAGTCAGCGACTCCATGGCAACCACTGTATTCCTCGATTAGTTGGTGATTGGTTCCTGGCAGTCGCTATGTGAAACTGCTCACAAAGACGTATACGTTGATGCACTGAAAACCTAGTTATGATTGCTTTGGTCACTGTCAGACTGCTGTGGTTGCAGTTCACATTTGCCTTCAAAGTAAAAGTTCCACCTTTTGAAAGGTGTTGGTTGCTGTGGTAAGTCACAACTTTTACTTTGAAGGCAAATGTTCTCCATTTCTGGTTTACATTGTCAAAATTTTACTACTGCTTGGCGAGTAGTTGGCAAGTGTTTGCAGACAAGTAGACGTCTTCCATGCTAACTGCAGACAAAGAGGGCAGTCTGCTAGCGACCAAAGCAATCATAATGTTTATTTTAAGCAGCACCCTTTATGCAGCCAATATTAATCCTGCACATTAAATAATAAGGCTTACCAGTTGTGTTTAAATTTCCTCTCAAAGGGTCCATCATAAGCATCCATATATAAGCCGATCTATAATAATTGCCATAACCCAGTTTACCATGGTACAGTATGCCAGTGACTTTAAAAAAAAAGGCAATACCCACTCAAAAGGTGAAAAACAGATTGGTAACCAGCTTTTAATACTAAGCTCTATTCAGAAGATAACAAATTAGAGAAACACTAATTAATTTCTTCAGAAATGTGACATCCTGGTATTACTAAGCACTAAGACAGAGGAGTGCACACTCAGTCGTGGTGATAAACTGTCTAAATCCATAAAATTGCAATTTAAATTTATGTACATAAGGAACAAAAACACAGAGAAGAAGTCTGTTGGCAAGCCCTAAGGCTTGAGTTAATCCAATAAACTATTTTGTGTTATATCACATCCATATCTCTAATAACATCTATGAATCATTCTGGCCACACTAACGGTAAAGACAGTGAGCATTTATTGTCTTTGTGAGCTCATTTTAAAGGCTGTGATGATACAAGAAAAAAATATTATGAAGAAAATTCTGGGCTTTAGTGCTTTAGTTTCCCAAAGCAGGTTACAGAGATTACTGAGGAAAGCAAAAGACATACTTCCACACAGTGAGAATAAATGTACCGATGTAAGGAGCTACAACCAGCTTTAAAGAGTGGATTTGTAAAGAGCAGATGGCCTAAGAGAAATATGGATATTGGTAAAAATATTAAAATACCAAGTTAAAAGACAAACAAAAAACAAACAAGGCAGCTAGTATTAAGAAATATGTTTTATTTAGTAGAAAAAAGCAGAGGCTGAGCAATAACAGGCTGGCTGTATAGAAAAGGCACATGATCTAATTTTTAGACAACCTGCAGTAAAAGCACTAACACATCAGTGAAATTTAAACCAGGTGACCAAACACCTTTCTGAGAGGGCATCGCCTGACTCCCAGACAAAATGCGAGCACTGTGAGGAACAAAATGGGTTAATTGGCCATGTTTGAAGCCGAGCCCATCCCACCCCATTACAAAGCACTCTTTTCCCATCAGCACTGGGTTTGTCACAATTTCTCTTTGATGAAAATATCGGTCAATTGGCACAGGTGCAGCTCCGCATAAAATATTAATATGACCGCTGTCCTTGAAATGTTTGGCCTTAATAAGATGAAACAATATTTTGATTCAATTTGTCAGCCCAGCATTGAGTTTCTTGGCTTACCCCCTCCACCTGGAGGTCAGAGCATATGCTCACTTACACAAGACTGCCCCTGGAAGCTGGTATGATTCTCTTCAAATCAGTTTTTTTCCTTCTTACTACACAATCCCGCTGCACAAAATTATATTTCAGACATCACTTATTGGTAATGAGCTTTGGATAGTGTGCACCACACTGTGCCTCAGCCTTGATCGAGCTCTAATTTGACACAGTCACTATCAGCCCAAATTGTCATTCAACAGCCTTCTAGCACTGAGCTTTTGATCAGCCACTTGATCAATTTTCTGCCCTGTCAAAACCCATTAGCCAGTCAGAGGCTTTTATATGGGTGTCAGGAAACAGGGAAAGACACCGACAGTATCACTGAACACGGATCATATGCCAGTGTAAACACATGGACAAGAGAGGCGTAGCATGACAAACACACACATTTAAATAAAAAAAAAGCAGTGCAGAGAGGGCACAGAGAGAGTGCAGCAGAGCACACAGAGGAACTCCTTTTTTTTTTTTTTTTTTTTTTTCACAGTGCTAAAAATTCTCTTCTCAGAACACATTTTTTACAGCAGTATTTCAGTGCAGGGTCCAAAATTGAGCTAAGTTTAAACTCAAATCTGGGATATATGTTGGCTTGAATTTAATTTAGTGACTGCATAGTTGGGTCCATAACTTGTTGGACAAAGACAGTTTTTGTAGTTTTGCCTCTGTGCACCACCACAGTGGATTTTAAATCAATTAATATGTCACTGAAGTACAGACTTTTAGCTTTAACTCAGGGGATGTTACAAAAAAAACAAAGCAAAAACTGACTAACTGTTTAGGGATTAAATCCATTTTTATACACGGTCCCCATATTCTATTCTTCTATTCTACTTTGCCAGAAAACCTCTAAACAAGCCACTGCAGTTCTGGAAAAATTCTTTGGGTAGCAAACCAAGATAAACTTGTACCGGAATGACGGGACAATAAAAGTATGGAGGAGGAGAGAAACAGCTCATGATCTGAAGCAAACCACATTATCTGTCATACATGGTGGAGGACACACTGACATAGCATGGCTACTTACAGCTGCCACTGGAAGCAGATAACTGGTGTTTAGTGATGATGTGACTGCTGATAGAAGCAGCAGGATGAACTGTGAAGCGTACGGGGCTATACTCTTTCTTAAACTCCTTTAATTAACACTTCTCTTCAATCATATATTGATTGTTTGATTTAAAATCTACTATGGTGGTATACAGAAGCAAAATTATAAAAAATTGGGTCTTTGTCCACGAAACTGTGGTCCTAACTGTAAAAAGTAAAAAATAAATTAGGCTTAATTGAAGGTACAAAACTTCTAATCTCAGTGAATTCCTTAATACTGAAATTGCTTGTTTGAATGGCTAAAGTTAACTTTGGGGAAATGTTGTGTCACTTCATGAAATCAATGAGAGTAAGCAGCTCTCAATAAAGTCCTTTCATGTGCACCTTTGTATGACACGAGCAAAAATCTCAATCACGCAAAGGACATAATGACAACATATTTAACAAGGTGCCTTTTTAGAGTAATAAGAAGAGCTTGCTTAAGCTTTAATCAGATTGTTTAATTGTCCAGCAGAGCTAAAGAGACACATGATGAAGTATCTTAATGACTCTGATGAAGACTTATTGAAGCATTAACTGCTATCACCAACAAGGTTAATGACATAAGTGGGAAGAAGTGCCACTTCTTTGTTTTTAAAGTTGAACATCTAATTTGGTGTCAGCCTTTGCTCCATTACACAAACATGCGCTACTTATTTCAGGTTTCCATACAATCAGTCTAATTTGATGTTATAGCCTCAGTGCAGTTTTAGGAAGCAGACTTTTTCCCAGGCAATTCAAATGTTGAACCACTTCCTCGACTTTCTTTCCATGTACTAAAACCAGAGTAGATGATGAGCCAGCACTAGCTCCTTTGCCGCCCCCTCCCTCTTTCCATCTCATTATACATTCATCAAATCATTCAGTCTGTCTAAAGGCAGAATGAGTTTTTAATGTGAAAGGCAGGGCCTCGCTTCTCATCAAGTACTTACATAATATTATTCATAGTGATCTTTGAAGTAATTCTTGTTGTGACAAGACAGATATGTCATATGATCACGTGATCATCCTGGCGACTTACCTCTCAGCCATGTGCCAGTTTATGCTGTATAATATGCGTGAATGGTACTACCAAATTCTTGTAGAGGAACGAATGCAAAATGTTATGTGAAAAAGTAGTGAGGTAAATCTGGTCGACCTCACATCGAAGCCCTTTTTTAAATCCATCCATCTAGTTTTTTTCCACTTATCTAATTCAACCTTTTCCAGCTGAACCCACACAGGCACAAGGAGAACATGGCAACGCCACACAAAAAGGCCCCAACCTGGCCAGTGGATTCAAACTCAGCACCTTCTTGCAGTGAGGCAACACTGCTAACCATCATGACACCAAAGGCAAACAGACTGTGTGGCGTGACTCTAACACAACTGGGAAACCTGACTAAGGACACATGAGGAGAATGATAACAAACCTTCAAAACTTCAAAGCCCCCAAAACACGAAACACTGGACAAAGGGCCCAGGACCATGACACCATCAAATGCTCACATCCCTCAAAATTGTGTATTGTCAGATTAACAGTAGTCTTTGTCATAATAAACAATATCGACTGCAGCTACTTTACACAAAACTTGAACCTCACTAGTATCTCTTTGATGATTTTTTTTATTTAACCACTACTAACAATGAGAAATTCTATGATCAATACTAATTAAACTGTGAGCGAGACTGCTATTCTGTTGTGGTATCATGCAGACAATCTTATTTCTTGTTTCCTACAAAAGAAACAAGGCACCAACACCATAGCATGTTCCTGATTTTTTCTATAAATGGCTCCATTGTTCTGTTGTGCATATAAATACCAATGTGCGTGCGTGCATGTGTGTGTGTGTTGAGTTAGACAGGAGCCTATCAAAGCCATATAATAGCCTTACCCACAAATCAATAGGCCTCTGTCTCCTGTTGCAAGGTGACTGAGTTACTGATGATAGTGATGAGGAGTTGTCCCTTTGGGGCACACCAGTAGTGTTATATAGGAGGAAAAAACTATACACTCAGGAAAAATTTGTGTGTGTGTGTGTGTGTGTGTGTGTGTGTGTGTGTGTGTGTGTGTGTGTGTGTGTGTGTGTGTGTGTGTGTGTGTGTGTGTGCGTGTGTGTGTGTGAGTGTGTGTTCTTGTCATCTGAGTCCATGCAGGTCTTCACAGAGACATATATTCTGTACACTAGTACGTAACAAAGGAGCTTCTCTGTTGAGTTTAAGGCTGATATCTGTACAGATGTTTGTCATCTGGCAGAGGAATAGAGGATTTTTCAAGGCTAAAGGAGCAGAAAAAAAAAACTGATTTTCTGGTCATGTCTTTTGACACAAAAATTGCAAGGTCAATGCAGATCAAATCAATTTGGTCCCTGGAAATACTGTGTAATTAACTGCTGTAATTAGGAATGGCACAGATGACAAACTGTAATGACGGAGTAAAGAGGGAGCTGGACAGAACGGATGCTGAGTGAGCTACCATACAGACACAATACACAAGTGAACAAGAGAAAAGGAAAATGAAAAGAGACATTTTTAAGATTCTGATGTCTGTTATTTACTGTGGTGCATCATTCATGCTGCAGAAAAGCAGTTAAAAATAAATGTCTTTTTATTTATAGCCAGATGTTCAACATATGTATTTGTACTATAGCAATACATGTATGGTATATTCAAAATTTAACAGAAGCAGTTTAGAAAATTGGCACATCCAGCCGACTCCCTTGGGAAGCCCTCTTTCATTCTCTCTCCCCTGCAGCTGTTATGTGATGCTAGAGTCTCATCAATAAGGTCATGTGAGAAAAGTGGCCTCAACTGAAAATCTAAATGCCGCCACTCTCAGAAAATAGTACATTTGACCCCTTAATGCAGTTAGTTTTATCAGGCCTGTATGATTTATGGCTGAACTAACCTGTTTAGATTTTTTCCCTTCAATAATTTTCTTGGAAAAACGAAGTAAAAAAAAACCAAACAAAACAAGCCGCTGCCAAAAATAGACGTTCTTATGATTATGCTCACAAAATCTGGCATTACTGTTTCCAATAACGAGCAAACTTTTATGATCTTGCATATAGGTTTCATTAACATTTGCAGTTACATTACACAAAGGAAACAAACGTATTCTTTGACATAATGAGCTCAGTCACCCTGTTTTCTTCAAGAAAAATCAATGCAAAACCCATATTATACAGGTACTCTTTATTTTAATGTGTCATACTGTTGAATTCTGGCTATTACTAAAGACTGTATTTGGTTATTTTGACAGAATACTGTAGATCATGAAGCAGCATCAATGTAATGAAGTCATTTGATTATATCTGGTCAGTTTGTCCAATCATTTTTTTTCCCTAAAATATTTTTGTGTTCCATGAATTACACTGAAATGGAACAGATATTATTTTGTATATAGTAGCAAAGATGATTTATGTGTAAAAGTATTCAGCCACCCTTCATTTCTTTATATTTTGCCTGGAAAATGGATGCAACCATATATGGAAATACAGTATATAAAGCACAAACAGAGTTTGTACAATTCTAACAAGCTTGAAGGTCAGTGTTTGGTACGGCCACCTTTATTCTTCAGCACAGTCTGAATTCTCTTCGGCAGCTGTCTTATTATTTAAGTAGTCTTCAGGAATAGTTCTTCAGGCTTCTTGAAGAACATTCAGAGCTCTTCTTTGGATGCTGGCTGCCTTTTGTTTTGTTTTCTGTCAAGATGATCCCACACTGCTTCAGTAATGTTTGTCCAGACTTTGGGGAGGCCAGTCCATGACTGATTATTATCTACTGTGTGTTTTTCTATCCAGGTATGCTTTTACTACATTAGGATTGCATTTAGGATATATTAGGGTATTACATGGTGGATCAAAATCTAACAGTACTTTTCTGGATTCATAATTCCATCAATTTTGACAGGATCCCAAACATCACTGGCTGAAATGCAGTGATGTTTGGGACAGGGCCTCCACCTTGTTTTACAGATGGTTGTAGATACTCTCTCCTGAACTCCTCCCTACATACTGATGAGAATTTAAACCAAAAATTTCAAATTTAGTTTTGTCATTCCACAAAAACTGTTGATGCTGATTTTCAGTTCAGTTCTTGTGTAATTTGGCATTCCTGTCCTTAAGATTTCTTGACAGCCACCCGTCCACTGAGACCCTTTCTGACGAGGCTTCAGTGAACAGTCGATGGATCTCTCAGGTCCTGTGTCAGGTCTTTGCTGGATTTTTCCCTATTTCTTCATGACTTTCAGAAACTGTTCATTTGCTGTAGCCAGCTTTTGTTGTCCTCCACTTGTCCACTTGTCCTCAAATTTTTTAAGGACACAGTAAGGACAAATTTTTTTACAAAAACCTCTTTGGGAATCACCTTGTTGGTGCAAAAATACTCTTTTATGTCTGCCAGACTGTTATCTTTGGCATTTTTCATAGTTCAGCTAAAGAAATGTGTTTTTGAGACAGACTGCTAGTAACAAAGTGCCTAAAGGTACAATTGTTGTTTGCTAAGTTTACTGTTATGTGTAGACACAACCTTGAAGTTAGTTGCCTTGCCAGAGGAAATCCCGTCTACAGACCACAATGTCTCACAAACCAAATGGATCCCTGCACAAGTACATTCACTGATTGTTCTTTTCTCCATCCATCTCCATCTTCACCCCTTAATACTGTAGCGTGTTATTCTAGCTAAATTATACTCCATATACTGCAGGGAACTGCAGATCACTGATTGCTTCTACTGTACCAACGAAGTTATGAAACAAGGCTGTCAGACTTAAAAGCATCTCCACAGTGAAATGTGTATTGCAAATAATGAAGCTTCTACATTCTCTATTGTGATGACAGTGACTCAGTTTGCGTCTCCGTTGCAACATGCAGAGCATGTCTCCAAGATGCGTGACACAAAGAGTGAAAAGAAAGATGTGAAGCAGTCCCTATTTCTGTGTCGTGGCTGACTCATCAATTGTGTGAGCTTTTAGCTGGGGAGCAAAAACTCTCAGTGAGATCTTGAGTTGGTGATCCACAAGGGGGACTGGGTTTTGTTCTATTATTTCTTGAAAGAGTGTGATCACGCTCATTCTCTGATCTAACAAACGCTGTGCTGCTTTATAACAGTAGCGCACACATAGAAATACAAAGCCAGTAACAGTTTTAACAGCTGGAGATGGAAAAGTGAAATATAATTGCATGTAATTTTGCCTCACACAATAAGAAGGGGAATCAAATCACCAACAGTTAAAATGACAAACTGCTATATAGATGATCCTGTATAGTATATTTTGTATATTTTTATGGTAATTTCTATGTCAGCGTGTATGTGTGCCAGCATGTACCCGAGTACATTCATACACTCCATATTTTCTAAATGAATCTTCAATTAAATGCCATCTTGCATGAAATTCACTGGTTGAGTGTTTTCAAGTCCACTACGTGCAAGGATTTTATCACTGAAATATCAGAAAATCAAAGTGTACAAAGTTAATGATTTTGACGGCAAAAGTAAATTGACATTTTTCATTGCAGGAGTTTAATTTGAAACACTCTGCACACTGGAACCTTGTCCCCACAAGGGGAAACCCTGTTTTTGGGTCAGGGGTCAGAGTTAGGGCTAAGGTATGAATTGAGTTTAGGTTAGGGTTAGGGTTAGGTATGTGATGGTTAGGGTTAGGAAAAGGGTAAAGGTAAGGTTTAGGCTGTAGAAATAAATGGAAGTCAATGGAAATTCCCCACAAAGATAGCAAAACACACTTGTGTGTGTGTGTGTGTGTGTGAACTTTATTTGTTCCATCTCGTGCTTCTAGTCCATATTATTATTTTTTATTTGTGTTAAACAGTTTGCAAATGCAGATATTTTCAACATAGTCATTTTGACCATGTCAGTATGCCTAAATGTATTGAGTTGCTGCCATGCGATTGGTTGATTAGTCATTTGTGGTAATAAGCAGTTGAAAAGGTGTATCTAATGAAGTGGCAGGTGAGCATATGTCACATCTGTAAATGTTATTTGCTGATAGACTGCAATTAATCACACACCTGATACATACAGTCTGCCATATGGAAGAAGATTAACTTAGGATGACTTAGTGGTCTTTGAAAGAAAGGCAGCAAAAGGACCACAGAGACTAACAAATGCAGATGGAGAAAGTGAAAAAGAGACCACCTGCTTTTTTGCTTGTGGCAAAAGAATGTTTGTCAGCTAAAGCTCCCCAGTATGAAGCTAATTACAATTTATGGTAAAATAAAGCATATTGTAGAGTTAGATCACACGCGTGTGTGATTCCTCCCACACAGCTGTGGAAGAGACAAGGATGTGATTAAATTAATTCATGGTTGACCTTTCCACTATGTGCTCTGAAAATTTACCTTTAGTGCACAGGTCACTTGTTACACTAAGCTACCCAGTACGGTAGTCAGCAACCACACTGTGATGTGTTATAGACTAATGCCTCAGTTACACAGGTCTAGTCAACCAGTGGCTCCCTGGCAACCTCTAATTGCTAGAGAAAAATGCATGTTGCTGGCTGTCACTAGATAAAAGTACGTATATTGTGCTGCACCGAAAATCTTGTTGTGATTGCTTTGGTCACTAGCATATTGCTACAGTTTCCCATAGTTATAAAAATGTGTGATGCAATCTGGAAATATAGAGTTCACCTTCAAAGTAAAAGTTGCACCTCACCGCTGCAGCCAAAAAGTGCAAATCTTACTTTGAAGTCAATAATTCTCCATTTCTGGTTTGTGTTGTGTTTTTCAAGTTCCACTACAGGCTGGAGAGGATTTGGTGATTGTTTTCAAACACGTCTGCATCTTCCATGCAGACTATGGCATGGCTAAGCAACCTCCAGCAACCACTTGCCAACTAGTTGGGGAACACACATTTTTCCCTTGCTATCAGAGGTTGCCAGGGGGTTACAGACCTGTCTCTATGCCTTTGCAGCTGAGGCCTAACTTGTTAGAATAGTCAGTAACTTGAAGTAATGTCCCATTTAGCACTTTCCACTGACTGAAAGCCTAAATGGTAGTGGTCAGGGCTAAAGCTGTGTTATATGTGCTTTTATTGTGAAAGGTTAGTGGACAACTAGACTGCACTTAGCTGTCCTTTCAATTGGTATAAATTTAAATTTAAAAATACTGGTAAAAGGACTAGGCAGCACAGTGGTGCACTGGTTAGCACTGTCATCTCACAGCAAGAAGGTCCTGAATCCAGTCTGGGGCCTTTCTGTGTGAACTCTGCATGTTCTTGCTGTGTCTCTCTGGGTACTCCAGCTTCCTCTCACTGTCCAAAGACATACATGTTAGGTTAACTGGTGATTCTAAATTGGCTGTAGGGGTAAATATGAGTATGAATGGTTGCCTGTCTCTCTGTGTTAGCCCTGCGGAAGACTAGTGACCTGTCCAAGGTCTGTCACCCTATAACAGCTGGGTTAGGTTCCAGTCTCCTGTGACCCTGAATTGGATAAGCGGAGAGAAGATGGATGGATGTACAAATGCTGAAAGGCCTGAGGAAACAAAACACCAAGAGGAGATTGATAGCCATGACCCCAACTTTGCTAAACTTGCTAAACCATTACTGAGGTTACCATGCACCACACAATAGGACAGGCTTATAATAATAATATAATTTTTTATATTTGAGAAATGGGCTTCAAGTCTTTGTACATTTAGTGCATGTTGTATTGCCGTTTGAAGACACATACAGACACATACAATAAAACATGCTTGTGTTCGTTCATCTTGACTGATGGTGGCCGGCAAATGGGGCAAAGCCAAGCTGATGTGAGTAGAAATCCATCAAGGAAGGCTTAACAAATTATCTTGTAACATTTTACTCAGTTTGCTTTAAAGTAAAGCACCCTGCAGTCATAATGAAACGGTGACATTTTTCATACTGACTGATGTTTCTTAAGAGATTGTCAGTACCTCACTGTAACTGTCACGGTGAGTTTTCTAGTTAGTCTGTCGGACATTAAAATGGCAAAAAGAACAATTACAATAAAGAGAGTCATTTTAATTTTGAAACAACTGCTGATGAAGCCACAGCGAGCCTGGCTGCAGCCTATTAAGAGAACTGCATGTACGTAAACAAAAGTAGAGCCTACTCGTTAGTGTAAATAGACAGCACGTTTTTTTCTCTGCTCTGCTTCATTTAAATTCTACAGAACAGAACCCTTACACATCTGTTCTAAGGTGAAAATAAAAACATCTGGTGATGCCTTTGACTGAGTCTTCTGTTTTCTTACCAATCCTGTCAGGTGTCTCCTTTATTCTGCTGCTCTTCTTCATAAGGTTTTGTTTTCTTTTTCAGTTTTCCTTCTTATTTCTGTCTGTTGTTATGTTTGCTACTGAAATATTCTTTTTTTTTTTTCCTTCACCTGTTTTTCCTCCTGTACTTTATTTCACCACATTTTCAACCACATACAGTGTGCAGTAGTGCCAAACCATCAACAGGGAGATTCACACAAATTTAAGCTCCTAGTAACAACTCTTCCACTTGCAATGCAATGTGCAATTTTCACAACTTCCTGTGCTGATGTTTAGCATTCAATTCTCACTTCTCTCTCCTGGAAGTCTTTCCACTCTCATCATACTCAGATTTTTTTTTTAATTTTAACTTTTTTACATAACCAAAAGGTTGAGATTATGTTGAAATTGTCTATGCCTAGCCAGTCCTGATTCCTGATTTTAATTCTATGTCATGATCTACTGATTTTTATTTTGAGGATATGTCAAAGTGTTGTTGCATGAATTGACTTAATTACTGCAGTTTGTTTGAGCATCCACATGAAACCTTTTTTCATCTGCGTGGGAAAAGACAGGCTCAAAATAACTTCACAGCTAATTTTCGCTTTATTCCTTTTCCCCAAAAACAGCACGATCTCAGCACCTGTGAGTAGGTGAGAGCTTTGAATTACTTCTTTTTTTAACCCCCCCCCCAAAAAAAAAAAAAAAAAAAAAACAGAATATTGATCTGCTGCTTTTCATTTGAGCACCATTAACTGTTAACAGTGTGAGCTATTAATAGTGTTTGTCTCTGGGTTGTGTTCAAAGAAAAGGTGGATGTAAAGATTGGGCAGCATGAGTAGAAGCTGCACAAACCAGCTGCATTTATCATTAGACACTCTATTCCTGAGAGTCTCACTGAAATCATACACATGGGCCGTGAAATAAGCAATCTGCAGGGGATCTTTGGAGGCTTCAAACTTACAAAGAGGCTCGCCTTCGGGGATGGGGTCATTATTTTTGGACCAGAAGGCAGGCCTGGATGAGATGATAACTCATTGTTTTATGTATTGGCTTCCATACACTGTTACCACTCAGTGTATGTGGTTTCACTACACTTAGTCTTACCATATGGATTTGCCTTTGAAGTAATGGGAAAAGATAAAGAGATTGCCTTGCTTCTATTACTGAAACACAAAGCTTTTGCTCTTACAGAATACGTTTTAATAAAGAAAAACAGGAAAACAGACTTTTGTCACATTGATTAATCAGCAAGTTTTTTTTGCTTAACACAATACTGCACAATGTAAGTGCCTCAGAATATTTACAGTACTGTTCAAAAATCTTGAGCCACCCCAGAAAACATCTGGGTAACCCACTGGGCTGCACATAGTGGGTGTGCCCACAGAAAAGCCTCAGTGGCCCTCTTGTGGATTAGCCCACGCAGGCCCCACAGTAGTTTTAACCCTCAGGGCTCCTATCATGGTTTTCTATAGGCAACCCATAGTGGGTTTGCCCATAGAAAACCTATACAGGGACACAAAAGGGCACACTTCTGTGTGTGCACAGCCACTTGAGGCCAGTGTGGGATAAGTGTGGGTATGCCTTGCCGACACAGCCCCACAGTTCAGCCACACCTACCCACTGTGGGCCCACAGCAGTGTGTTTGGGATCACTCTCATGCTGAAAAATGATGCCACAGCCAGTCAGACTTTGCACATGGGATTGCATGGTGAATTAAAATCTGATGGTACTTTTTTGCCTTCATGATTCCATAATTTGACAAGATCCCCAACACCACTGGCTGAACTTCAACCCCAAACCATAAGAGTCTCCCCTGTGTGTACAGAAAAAATGTTTGTCAAACTATGTTGTGTTTGGTATTTTTTGTAGATTCAACAAGAGAAATGGAAAGAATTTATGTGTTTTTGCCACAGGCTGCTAATAACAAAGACACAGTTTAAAATTGTTTTCTGTTATGCTTAGACACAGCACTGGTTCATCCCTTGAGTTACAGTAGGTGTCTTTTGTAATCCTTGCATGGGTCATAGGTCAGTTTAAAGTGGTTTAACAATCAAAGAAACAACAATAACAAAAAAAACTTACCTCTGAAAATGGTCAGGCACAAGGACTGGACTGAAAATGAGTGAAAAATCAGCCAATGTCTAAATAAAATCCTTGAAAAACCTTCAGAAAGCCTGGAGAACTATTCCTCAAGACCACTTTAAAAATTACAACAAAGTCTGTCTCTTTGGAAGCAAAGTATAAAGAAATGAGTTGAGGCACAAGACTTTTGCATATTATTATATATCATATTTTTATGCCTTTATCTATTTAATTTATATTTACATTGGTAGTGTTCACTATGCAGTTCTGTCACTAGTTACAGTATCTCCTAGGAAACTGAAGGCTCAGTTGAAGAGTAGCATTTTTGTTTTTAACCAGGTAGCCATTCGTAGTTCTCCCAGCAGCTCATACCAGAAGTAAAACAAGAGTGAACTTAAGTGGTTTCTTATAGGAGATCATATGATCACTGGGATTCTCTCTCTGATAATGTAGTATCTTTACTTTCAAATATAAAGAGACATTAAGGTAGCTGTTGTCCTGAGGTTGTGCTAACTCCACTGTAAACCCAGAATTTGATTTGACTTAAAAATACTGAGTTCATATTACTTAAATTTACCTAGAATGTGAAAATTACTTGTTAATGCTGAGTAGACTGTACTTTTTGATGGTCTATCTTATTGTAATTATGTGTTTGAGTTCAAATATCAGCAGGTTTTGCACCTGCTAAAAATCTAGTTTATAACAGACTGAATTAGTATGAAGCAGCACAGCGATGTGGTGGTTGGCAGAGCTGCCTCACAGCTAGAATGACATCTAGAAGGTCTGGGTTCAATTCCACCTGGGCCCAGGCTTCTCACTGTGTGGAGTTTGAAAGAGTAGATATTTGGTATTTTTGTTTGTTTTTTGGTCGCCCTCTGGTTCTCTACTTCTATAGTTTTTATTGTTCCTTTTACAAATGTTATTTGTAAATGTTAATGTACCAGTGCTCAGCAGGGCCGAGTTTTATCGTGTTTGTTTATTTACCAAATTTAAACAGACACAGTTCAACATTGTAAAGAATATTTTTATTACTGACTAGTACAGTGGTGTGGTGGTTAGTACTGCTGCCTCACAGCTAGAATAACTATCAAATAACCTGGGTTTGATTCCGCCTCGGCCCGGGCCTCTTGCTGTGTGGAGGTTGCATGTTCTCCCCGTGTCTACGTGGGTTTCCTCCCACAATCCGAAGACATGCAGTTACTGGGATTAGGTTAATTGCTCACAGGTGTGAATGGTTGTCTCCCTCTCTCTGTATTAGCTCTGCAACAGGCTGGTGGGTGGTGAATGCTTAAACTACGTATCTTAAGTTACTGAAGCTTTGTCATTAGTGCATTAAACTTAGATCTTCCATTCCATTCCAAAAGGGTCTCAAGTACATTGGATTATATTCAATGTACTTGAGACAAGCCTCACTATCACTCAATACTGCTGGGACGTAAGGGGTAAAAGTTAGCATTATATCAACTAGACCAGTAAGAGACAAGCCCTATTAGCTAGTGTTTAAAAAGTGTTTAAAAACAGAAATTGCTCTGGTTCTAGCATGGAGGGAGATGATGGGGGGTGGGGTGGGGTGGGTGGAGGATGTGTATTACCACTTTTAATATTGCCAACATGCTCCATCTATATCCTCGTCCAACCCTCAATACTGTACATTATCATATTGGTATAGTCAAGACAATCTGCAGGGAGAGAGCAGCCATTACTTGTCTATTGGAAAGAGCAAGGCGAGGTGGGGTGAGGTGGGGTGGGGTGGGGGACAGGAATTTAATCTCCTTTTTAAGCCTGGTGAGTCATTCTAACAGGAGTGGTTGCTGTTTTCTTTATTCCTGAGTGAAATGCAGAATCCACTGGGAGCAAGAAAAGCCCATACTGACCTTTGGTTAAAAAGCAATGTCTTTTGGTTTGCTGTTCCCTCTGGTGCACTCACGCAGGCAAGAGAGAACCATACCCCCACATCAAGCCACCCCTCATTTTTCTTAAGAAAAAAAAAAAGTTAAAAAAAAAAAAAAGGTGGACAATAAAGAAATTGAATTTCTTTTCCTGGCTGACTGGTGTGACAGGTGGTAATTTTTCCTGTGCTGATATATGCTGAAAGGAAAATACAAAAGCTAAAAGTTGTGGTTAGAGAAGTTTCAGTATAAATTCATATTAAAAATGTAACTCACTAATAAAGAGTGCAGAAAAAATCTCAACAGGGAAGAAAGGACAATTTACAGACAGCTTAAAATTAAGTCTACCATTTGTCGCTCTCAAGTGACTGAACAATGTCCTATTACAGAGCAACGATTACATATCATCCATCAAGTGTTGAGGCCAAGCAAAGCGGAAAGATTGCAAAGGATGTAATTACCAGAATTCTTTTTCCTGTTTAGCACTTCATTTTTCACTTCTTGCTGTGTATGTGCCAAAAAAACCTGTGCACTGCAACATGCTGTAAAACTGCACAAACAAAAAGGTGTGTTTGCTTGTGATGGCTGACAAATGTCAGCCTCTTTTCTTGACCTGTACTACACACAAGGTGGCTCATCTGCAGCACAAGTGATCTATTGCATTGTTTGATCACTATATCTGTTTAATTAAATCCCACTGATTGCACTCACTTTCTTTTCTTTGGCTCTCCTTTGTGTTCTGCTACCATCAGAGCTGGCTAAGTCCTGTTCATAAAGCACAACACACTGTAGAGACTCCTCACTAATAGCATCACTGCTCTTAAGCCATTTATCCTCTGTAGATCTTTGTGTTAGCAGGGCTGCTTTGACGTAGGTAAAACTTGTTAGTGATACCCAGGAACTTACTGACCACTTTCAATATGAGTGGGGAAAAAAAATGCCAAAATTAAGAGGCTTCTTTTCTTAACATAACAATTAGAATAATACTGGTTTGTGCAAATGGCTTCAGCTAAGGCCCAGTTTGTTTCCTGTGCTTCTGGTGACTTGGCTTGGTAGGCTAATTCAGGGACTCTGAGAAGTATAACACTTCTTAGACACAAATAGTTGTGCTATTGCATTAAATTAACACTGTCTATTAATCTCAAGGATGAACAGGACTGATAACATTTGCTATCTAGCTTTAACATGAAAGCTATCATTTTGTTATTAGCCATAGCCGCTACTGTAATGATAACAGTCCTTATACAGTAGGCAGCTTTCTGAGACTTGCCACAAGACAATCTGTCTCAGCTGCTCCTCAAAGGAAAACCACAAACTTAATTTCAGTTCAACAATCTACATCAGCACCAGCATTCAATAACCATGTGAGTGGCATGTCTGATTAGTGAAAATGCAACAAGTGGCGCCAACAAGATCGACGAAGCACTTGTTCCCAGCTCCTACGACTGGAGCCAGAGGTAGGGCAACCTCCGAGATTGAGTCATGGTTTACAGAGATGACACTAGAAAGGGAATCATGAGATATTCGTGAAATTTTATATGTTAGTGTCACTGTGTCATTTGTGCCTTTAAACTGCTAACCAGTCATATGACACCCCCCCAATCACACAGCTTTCTCTCTCCAAATGCAATTTAGTTGGAGCTGTGGTTGGAGGGCATTAGAAATGAACTCCTCAGAGGCCTTTGCTTAGGAAATGAAATTGCCTCGACTATGGCCTTTTGTCACGTAGCGCCACAGTGCATATTAATGATCAGTGGCAAGTGGTATGGCACTGTGCTGCAGAATTCACATGGCAACAAATGTCTAATCAGCCTTTCCGCATATCCACTGTCATTGCCTGTTTATTGGTCTTCTCCACCTCTTCCCTGCTTGTTTTCTTATTAGCTCTTTATTGTCTTTTACTGTAAGGGTCTACAAGGGCCAGCAGGTGTTTCATTTTTTAGGAGTACCCTATTTGGATCTCTGCAAATAACATTCTTTCTAAGGAAAAATATACTTAACTCCAAGTTTAATCCCTGTCCACATACAAAGCTAGTGGATATTCTAGGTTCTGCTTGTGTCTGTAACCCTTCTGTATAGTCCCCCACTATCATATGCAAGTCAATATCATTGGCTTCCATTGGTATTTGCTGCACTCGCACTCTAAAAGTTAAGATTAGTTTATTTCTGTTTATCACACCAGCTTCACCGATGGTCACTTCCCCTGTAATCACTACAGCCTCAGAACTTTACTGGCACTACCTGTTCTCTTTCTGGTCTCTTTTCGTCTATCCCCCGAATGCACGTTAAGTTATTACCTCCTTAATGACTTTTTAACTTAGCCCTGCTGAGAAAATAATGACCAAATAGCTACAAGCTATTTACAAAATTGAATGAAAAATCTGTGCCATATATCACTGGTGGCAAACTGTAAGTCATACAGAAAATAAAGTGGGGGGGGGGAAATGGTACTTGCTGTGGAGGATATGTTTGTTAATTCACTACCAACATGGTTTGAATCCGTCGAGTTTGCAACAACAATCACCACAAGTAACAGCACTGGGGTTTTTGCTCATATTGCACCACGTCATGACTGAGCACACCAGCAACTAAAGCAATTTGTCAGCACTGGATGTACACTGCGGGAAGCTAATGCAAAGCAAGCTAGCTGATGTGTAACATTAAATAACATACATGAGTTCACAAATAGTGAAAGAAAATTATCTTTGTAGCTTCCAAACAAAATTACTCCTGCAGACTGCCCGGGAGAGAAGTCCCTCTCTGAAGGTATCAATATTATGCTGCTACATTGATAAACATCGTTGGTTTGCATCTAATTATTTCCATTAATGAATAATATGTAGGCCACTATTTAAAATATGAAATGTCATAAGTCACACTGATTTCCCAGCCAACAATGCAAAATCCGACAAATGTTCTATTTACCAGATACTATGATAGACAACAGTGACAAACAGCTAATACCAGAGGTGGCAAAAGTACTAACATTCTGTACTTAAGTAGAAGTACAAGTACTTGTGTTAAAAAATACTTTGGTAAAAGTCGAAGTACTGGTTCAACTTCTTTACTTAAGTAAAAGTAAAAAAGTACAGGCTCTGAAATTTACTCAAAGTAAGAAAGTAAAAGTAGCTCTTTGGAGGACGTTTCTACCTGCTATTTTTGTGTAAAGCTAACTGAACCTTATTATATATTATTGTAATAATATAAAATAATACATGAGAACACAAACGTTATTCCAATCTAAATTTTAATTCTAATGAATGTACTCAGCTTGAATCACAAACTGTGAAAGTGAATTTAAACACAGCTCTGTTCTCTGTGTCCTCCATAGTAGAGGGTGACTGTGCCTCCACCTAAACACCAACATGAGGATACTCAGGGGTTACAGTGGGATTCAGAAGCTGGAGGAACACTAAGATCAGCTGTAGTGGTTCTGCATGGGGAGAAGAATCACAACTTTCTATTGTGAGCTGCAGTAAATGATGTTGGTGTGCAGGCTGTGATCAGCTGACCTGCTGCTGCTGCTCTGAGGTTTACTGCTCTGTGTGGATGAACTGAACTCACAAAGATGTAACCCAGTATTTCACAGCTATCTGAGCTGATCTCCATCCCCTACACTGACAGCATACAGGCTGCATAAATGTTGGATTCAGTGAATGAATCTCAGTATCAGCAGCTTTGATGCAAACTCATCTCTGCTGCACTGATGTAACCTGTAACTCTGACCATGAACACAAAGTGCACCAACACAGAGCTATACTGTAAATACAGTACAACAAGATAACCTGTTTATTACGTACTAAACTGCAGTATTTTCATCCAATCTTTGAATAACACAAAGTCAGTATACTTCAGTTTATTTTCCAGTCCTTACCTTTAACTCTAACCTCTCTTCTTCCTCTCCTGTCCTCTTTCTCCATCTCTGAGTGAACTTCTCTCTCTTTGCTCTCCCTGAAATACAGCAGCTCTTCTTTTAGCTAGCAGACACACTGTGTGACAAACTGCACACACTTTGTGTGTTTGCTGATATTTGTTGAGCATTTAAAAACGTTGCATTTACCTGCCACACGTTACTCCCTTCATGCTCGCTCCTCTTCAGTAGCGCTAGCTAAGCTGTTTATGTCCCGCGAGCGTAACTTACGGATTCGGTCCGGCCCGCTGTGACCCCTGATTATAGCGCTATAAATGAGACATTAATTACATGGGTTTGTGTATTTAATCCCTTTGTACCCGATAAGCCGGTGATGGAGGATACGCCAGTACGATTGTCTCTTGTATGTTAATATTCCTCCGTTTAGGCTCAGATCGCTTGATGACTGCACTGACCGGAAACGCAAACTTCTCCCTGACGTGTTAAAAAGTAACGAGTCTGTTTTGAAAATGTAAGAAGTAGAAAGTACCGATACTTGTGTAAAAATGTAGGGAGTAAAAGTAAAAAGTACTCAGAAAAATAAATACTCAAGTAAAGTACAGATACCTAAAAAAATCTACTTAAGTACAGTAACGAAGTATTTGTACTTCGTTACTTCCCACCTCTGGCTAATACACACATTCGCAATCTAGAAAAAAAGCAACTGTTTCTCTCATTAAACTGACTGGATCGCTATCAATTACTAACTTACTTGTTAACTGTGTATATCCACTCACTGGCCACTTTAGCCACTTCATTAGGTAAATTGCAAATTTCTAATCAGGAAATGACATGGCAGCAACTAAATGCATTTAGGCATGCAGACATGGTCAAGACAACCTGCTGAAGTTCAAACTGAGCATCAGAAATGGAATGTGGCATTGTTCTTGGTACCAGACGGGCTGGTCTGAATATTTCAGAAACTGCTGATCTACTGGGATGGGACACAACCATCTCTAGGGTTTACCAGAGAAGGGTCTGGAAAAGAGAAAATATCCAGTGAGTGGTAGCTCGCTGGGTGAAAATGCCTTGTTGATGTCAGAGGAGAATGGTCAGACTGCCTTGAGCTATAGGTAGGCAACAGTAACTCAAATAACCACTCATTACAACCAAGGTATACAGAAGAGCATCCATGAACACGCTACAGCCCAAACCTTGAAGCAGATGGGCTACAGCAACAGAAGATCACACCAGGTCCTACTTCTGTTGCTAAGAACAGGAAACTGAGGCTACAGTTCTCAAAGGCTCACCAAAACTGGGTGATAGAAGATTAGAAAAACATTGCAGGGTCTGATGAGTCTCATTGTCTGCTGCAACATTCAGATGGGTCAGAATTTGATGTAAACAACATGAAAGCATGGATTCCCCCCCCCCCCCCCCCCCCCCCCCAGTACCAACTGAGTTTCATTTAAATACCATAGCCTACCTGAGTATTGTTGCTGACCATGTCCATCCCCTTATGACTGCATGCACACATATCACAAACCTCAAATCATCTCACTGTACTCAGATGGTCTCCACAGATTTCAGTCCAAGAGAGCGCCTTTGGGATGTGGTAGAACGGGAGATCCACATCATGGATGTGCAGCCGACAAATCTGCAGCAACTCTGTGATGCTATCATCTCTGAGGAATGTTTCCAGCACCTTGTAAGGTGGTTCTGAGGGCCAAAGGGGAGCCAACACAGTACTGCATATTATTACCTAATAAAGTGGCCCATGAATGTATATATTTTAGAACTAAAGCAAAACCCATGTCATATACCAAACACACCCTCCAACTTCAGTATAGCTAAAGTTTCTTATCTTTTTGTCTGGCATGTCAGTACCACTTCTGTCGCATATCACTACCTGCTGTTTCAACCCCTCCACAAACCCCCTGGAGGCTCTGGGGGGGTTCACTCATCACACCCAAATTTCTTTAAATGCATCATATTTGTGGGGAGTGATGAATTCAGAGCCTAGATGACAAACTCTGCATTCTGCTGCTGTAATAACTCATGCAAAATGTTGACTTGTCTGACTGAACTTGTTTTCAGTGGACAGAACAAAGCCAAACTACGCTGAAGTTTTTCACCTGTTTTTAATCAAATGACATCCAAAATATAAAGCTCTTAAATGCCAATATTAATATCTGTATCAGCTAAAGTTGCTCCTGTTTTCCCAAATATCAGCTATTCTGGCTATGAAGAAAGAAAAAATCTGTCTTTCAAAGGCTCACTCAAAGGGTCTAAAATATTATTTGTCCAAGTCTTTTGTTAGAGAACTAATTATTGGTGAAAGGATAAGAAAATTATGTAACACATGCTGAAATAAATCGTCAGTGTGAGCCAGGTCCCCGTCTACGGGTTGCACGCAAGGAAGGATAGATGAATATTATTTCGCTGTACAGGCCGTCCCAGTGCTCCTCTGCTACACTGCAGAGAGAAGACAGAAAAAAGAACAGCGAGCAGAGAAAAATAAAGGATAAATTACTGTGACCCTCAGTGTGAAATATGAAAAGTATATCATTTCTGCCTCTTTCACTTGCACTGTGCAGGGAAATGCTGCAGAGAATGTTAACTCACTCATAAACCATACTTCTCTTATTTAAGTCCTCTGAGTCTTGTGAAAGAAATGAGAATAGGATTGTATAAGTACATCCCCATTACTGCTTTTATGGATTTTTTTTTCTTGGTTTAAATTTATTGTCAAGCAGAGCCCCATGAGAAGCACAGAAGAACTGGCAGCACACATTCAGAATAATGCTGGATTCTGATCCATATTCCCATATATATTTCAAGAGTCACCTTTTCTTAAAGCAAATACACCAATTATGCTGCACCACATGCTCCCACATGGAGTGTATTGTTGTTTTTAAGCTGGTTTGTTTTAATTGTTGTTTATTCTAGCTTCCAATTGTGTTTTGTTGTCAAGTGTTTTGGTGAGTCCTCATTGCTTGTGCTAGAAGTTTTACTTCCATGTCTCGTTACCCGTTACTTTTCCTTTTGCCTTTTGTTTTTGGGTTTTCTATTCTGTACCGAGAATAGTGGGCTGGTCCCTGTGTTGAATTTATGGAAGCTGTTCTGACCAAGATTCACAGATTTGCCTCCCTACCTTGGTTATTTGGCTTCAGGAGTTTGTTAATGCCAAACCCAACCTCCTTTCACCTGCCCAGGATTCATTCTCCACGGCCTCCTGACTCATCAACTGTCTCACACTCCTCTGTCCCAGCTTCAAAGAGGAAGTGTCATACCATTCCTTACCACAGCAGCCCTGACCTTCTGTCTCACGTCCCAGCCTTCCTTTGCTCTCTGCCTGATGGCAGTAGCACTGCCCAGGCCCCAGCCTGCTTCTCAGTCCACATCCATGGGCTCCCCGCCAGTGTTAACTGAAGTCGAGCACCTGCCAGGTGCCAACCCCAGAGACTCCACCTGGGGCCTCTCCAACAGTTTGCATAATCTGATTGTGACAGAACACTAGGACCAAACATGGACCCAACAGATGTGGCCATCCTTTCTGGGGACTTAACAGGAGGTTACAAGGCTTTGTAAGATTTGTGAATCCACAGACTTTGCAACTCAATCAGTGCGACTGTCAAGTATGAAGGGCATAATTAAACAAACATGCTCAACTGCTTCTCCTCAACTATTTTCAGTATTTTTTTTCCACAATCACCCAAATGGAAAGACAGTTACAAATACTTAAATCCCCCCCTTCAACTCCACGTGTCCACCCGTTCCTTCCGTTTTCTGTCATCTGATTCAGCTTCCTGCCTGGCCAACACATGGTCTAAGGATGAGGAGTCAGTTTTCTCACCTTCTCCATCTTGGGAAAAACATAATTTACGTATCATTTATAGCGCTGCACTCAGGGGTTACAGTGGGTTACTTTTACTTTCTTACTTGGAGTACATTTCAAAGTCTGTACTTTTTCACTTAAATCAGTACGTCCACTTTTACCAGAGTATTCTTTAACACAAGTATTTATACGTCTACTTAAGTACAAAATGTCCGTACTGTTGCCACCTCTGGGTGTTTCACATGTAGGAGCGGACTTGCTTGTTCAGCTGAGGACACATGTTGAACTTCATGCCGGCGCATCGACTCTTCACAATGGTGTGTCCAGTTTTATTTGCTTTTATGGTATTGCAGTATTGGCTACAAAGTATACACTTGAGGCCCTGAACCTTTACAGTACCATAATATGAGAATGATCAATAACCTTCTGGATGTTCAGTCTAATCAATCAGCTTTCCAGTACAGTCTAAACCAGCAGAAGTAAAGAGTAATAATGACAAGAATACTGGACAGTCAGCAGTGATTAGTTATCATTTAAGGTTATTAAGGTTGTTTTTTTAATATTAAAAGAGAGCGAGAAAGAAATCATGTTAAGATGATCAAATTTTCTGCAGTTTTGGTTTTATCATTTCTGTCAGTGCTTAGTTGGAGCTTAAGGGGCTCACTTGGACAACGCTGATGCCAAATACTTCTGTGCACCAATCTAGATTTATCAAATTATCAAGTTAGCCATGATTTTATTTATTTATTTATTTGCGACATACAGCTGGACACATTTTATGTACATCTTTCCACTCTGCCTCAAGGACAGATACATACAGAACGCTTCATATATTATACAATAGCTTTCCACACTGCAACACAGACATGTTAACATTTTATTTCAGGCCTGCATGGTCTACACTTTAATGTCATCTTAACTACATTTAGTGAATCATTTTGCTTTATTTTGTTTTGTTGTTTTTGAGGTATTTAATTTCATTTTTAACTGCTGTAGTGAAGGAATTTCACAGCTTTTAGGGAAAATAATCAGCAGATAAAGTTATTATGAAATAATAATTTTTAGTCAGAGTCCTGTTTGGGCAGCTCTTTCGCTGCTTTCTTGAAGCTTAGGGAATTTCAACACAGTCACAGTGACTTAAAGATTAAAACAGCTGATTAACACTTAACCAGAGACAAACATGGCAGGTGTAAAGCCATGTCAGTAAGAATAGATATGATTTTCTACAAATTAGGAAATAGGAGTAGTCTCTAAGGTTTAAGGAAGGACCTATAAGGTGACCAGGTGAGTGCTTTTGAGACAGAGAAAGCATAAAATGAGAATAGCTGAGAGCTGTGGCATGAGGCAACTCAACCAACTAAAATATGGTGTCAATCAAGAGGCTGTGACCTTTCCCAATGCAACACCTGTATATGAAAGTAGACATCATGAGCAGGCAGACCAAGATTAAAAATCCAATTCTGTACTTTTGGAAAAAGTGTAAGGAAGAAAGGTAAAGACAGTGTGTGTGAGAGAAAAGGACCAAGTAGAAGAATAAGAGAATAAAGTGTTTAATTTATCACCAAGTGAGATAAAAGCCCATTCATCTATAATCCATTAATCTAGAACACTTGTGAGAGCCTGATTCGCGTCTCTTTCTCACTGACTTATGACAAACTGAGCAAATCACTGGGAGCAAAAAGGAGACTCACAGAACAGGCAGCTCAGCCCACACTGTAAAAAGTACCACCCTGCTCTCTGCTCACACGTGCAGAGGTGCATTTACTCTGGGTGCCGGCTACATGCTAAATGTCACTTCTTTTCCAGCATTATGTCAGTACTGATGAAGTGTCCCACAGCAGGCAGCTCTGGTTTCAGACTGTTATTAAATGAATGGTATTGTTTGTTTGCTGTAAAACTAAATTTGCATGACAGTGGCCTTTTTACCACTGTAACAAGGGTAACAGTGTTGTTAAAAAGAAATCTCAGGAGGACGGATGGAGGCTTTTCTTGAATCAGTTCTCTAAGAGCCATGAGTTTGGAGGGTGCCAACTGTGATAAATTTGAAGGCAGTTACAATGGCAAAAAACAATGCTGAGAAACAGCTACATAGCTATTAAAAATGTTCAGCTCAAATGTATTTTATTTTTGCAAAAGATGCAGAGAAGCTCTTTAAATACTGTCACACTTCTGTTTCACATTTCCAGAATGAAACTCTGTATTCCACAGATATAGGAGGCCATCCATCCAGCTATCCATTTATTTCTTCTGCAGCCTATCCCAGCTCCCAGATTTTACGATCTATTGTAGGCAAAAGTGTGTCTGCATCATTCAGAAAAATACAGACATCACAGTGGGACAGGGACTAGTATCAGATATTCAAAATGTAATGTAATGGACAGGAATGGGGTGAATACCAAATTTAGAATTGATTTTCTAAAAAGGGAATCTTTAATTTAATGTGTGACATTGTATTTGTCTACCATGAGTCGCTCTACTCAGAGCTCAAACAGAAATGCCACTTGTTTCTCATCTTTCTTTTTTCACTCTCCCAATTCCAGTGCCGAGCCTGTTCTGCCTCATTTTATTTTCACCAATATTCGGAATACCAACTTTGGGCTCAGGAATTCTGTACCAGGCTTTAGGCACAGGCACCAGTCTTTTCTCCATGGAGCCTGTTCCAGGTTGTGCGCCAAAGAGGTAAGTATCTCATGTAGTTCAGACACCTAGTTGCTCACCTAGCAACACTCAGCCCGTGCAACTTTATACTACTCTACAGTACGTCAGGAGAGCAAGAATGTTTTTAAAGCGAGCTTTAAATTTCCATCACTTTTATCAGTGCTGGCTGCTCAGTGTAATAGAAAACAATGGAAAGATCCAGAGAGAAGGTAATCGGCTGCTGCATGATGAGCCAGGGGATCCAGGGGCTCCTTGACTAGCTAAGATAAGGCTGCACTCATCACACAACACCCACTGCCAGAGTTCAGGCTCATGGATTTTTCCACACTGAAGAGCACTGCCAACTCACTGAATTATCAGAAATTCCTTTCAGTAGAGAACTATACACACACCCCTAAACAAAGAGAGCACAGAAAGACAAAAAGAAAGAACATGAAGCTTAGACGTTAAGTTCAGTAAGCCACTTTATTAGGTATAACTGTTCAACTGCTCAGTAGTGCAAATATCAGCCAATCACATGGCAGTGACTCAATATGTTTAGGCATGCAGACATGGTGAAGACAACTTGCTGCAGCTGAAATCGAGCATCAAAATGGGGAAGAAAGTTGATTTAAGGGACTTTGAACGTTGCATGTTTTTTGGTGCCAGACAGGTTGGCCTGAGTATGTCAGAAACTGCTGATCTACTGGGATTTTTCCCACATCCACCTCTGGGGTTTACAGAGAATGGTCTGAAATAGAAAATATCCAGTGAGCCTTGTTGATGCCAGAGGTCAGAGGAGAATGACTGCTTCAAGCTGATAGGTGGGAAACAGTAACTCAAATAACCGCTCATTACAACCAAGGTATGCAGAAGAGCATCTCTAATTATACAACACATCAAAACTTGAAAAGGAAGGGCTACATTAGCGGAAGACCACACTGGGTGTCTCTCCTGTCAGCTAAGAGCAAGAAACAGGCTAAAAACTTGCACAGACTCACCAAAACTGGTCTCGATTTCTGCTGCAACATTCAGATGGTAGGGTCAGAATCTGTAAACAACACGGATCCATCCAGTCTAGTATCAACAGTTCAGGCTGGTGGAGGTAGTGGTCTAATGGTGTAGGGGATATTTTCTTTGCACATTTTGGGTTCCTTTGTACCAACATTTAAATGCCACAGCCTACCTGAGTATTGATGCTGACCATGTCCATCCATGGATGACCACAGTGTACCCATCTTCTGATGGTTGCTTCCAGCAGGACAGCACACCATGTCACAAAGCTCAGATAATCTCAGACTGGTTTCGCCCTTGAGTTGTGGGTTCACAACTCAAGGAACTCATGACAATGAGTTCACTGTAGTCAAATGACCTCTATAGGGCGCCTTTGGGATAGTCACATCATGGATGTGCAGCTGACAAATCTGCAGCAACTATGTGATGCTATCATGTCAACATGGACCAAAATCTCTGAGGAATATTCCCAGCCCCCGTTCATTCTATGCCACAACATAGTAAGGCCGTTCTGAATGTAAAAGTGGGTCCTACCTGGTACTAGAATGAACTGGCTCTGAGGATTTTGCTCCTCTTTACTTCAGTGACCTACTCAGATTGTGTTATAGTTGAAAATGATCGAAACAACAGAATCCCTGCCACCTGTCTGACATCAAATTAGGGGATGTGTGACTTTCTGAAAACAACATTCCCACAATTCACTTTGTAACTGTGAAGGTGAAAGAGCAGCCAAAGTATCCTCAAAGCAATTTTTTTTCTCTTTAATTGTAAACAATCAAGAGCAACATTATGACAATCTTGCAGCACAATCTGAAAATGTACAGCTATATCTCCATATTTAAAATAATGCTGCATCTCTATGTCACATACCAATCGGTGTTTTTTTTTTTTTTTACACTTTGCTGCCATGTGTGGCATTTTAACCTTGAATTATTAAAACAGTTGTGGATTTCTGCCAACTGTCTAATTATACATTACATAACTGTTTCACATCAACATAAACCTTGTGATAAAATTCCCTCTTAACCCGGTAGGTATCCAACACATATCTTCGTGTATCAGCCCTTTATGAACAAGCAGACATGTATCCAATGCTCTGCTCCTCTATAGAGCGCAACCAATTTGCACCAAAAAAACAGCTGTTCATATAAAACAGGCCAACAGTGACACTGCAAATGGATTCAATTAAAGGAATTCTGTGGCAAACTGAAAATGTCTTAAATAGCAAAGAAGAAAATCTCTTCAGAGTGACAGCAACAAACTGCCAACCTGATCTGTCCCTCTCTAACAGGATTACAACAGACAGCTCTCCTCCTCCACCTGATCTCTGCTCCTGTTTCTTTATGCGTCTCTCTGCTGCTTCCTCTAATACTTTCAGACTTCATTTCTCCTTCTTATTCACCCCTCTTATCACCCTCTCTCCCAGACATCCTCTTTCCTTTTCTCCCCCCACAACCCATCTCCCTCAGTTTCTGCTCCTCTCTATCCCTCGTTTTCTCACTCTGACACACTTTGAAACTTGTCAACATGCTTTCTGTCACCTCCTGAGAGCTGATACAAAGTCAGAGGCGAACAAAGGGACAGGAACGATGACCCGTGTGAATCACTGCTGCTTATACAAGAGCACAAACAGCGGTTATATACCGGCTACATTTCTAAGATGTACTGTGTTGTGGTTGGGCCCCTTAAATATCTGTGATGTCAATAATTCTGGAAATACAGATCTATCCTTGACTTGCACTTGCAAAACAAACATACAGTACATAATTATGACACAAGAAATTAACTTCCTGTGAATACTGGGCACAGCTTTTATATACTTAGCTTCCCCCTCACTACCGGTACATCCTTTGAATTTCAAAGGACTCATATCACTTCATAATGATAATGCAGTATCAAAATTATTAGTAATTCTTGATCTCAGGCAAATATACTTATGCCACCGAACTGATTTGTCAGTTTCAAATGATAACTGGTGCTAAGCAACTGGTGCTCAATCCTAGAGACCAGTCGGCGACCCTGTGGCACCCTCGCTAGGGGAAAATGTATATTATGATCATTTAGCTAGCGGTTGCTGTGCCTTAGCTTTGCAACCACCTTGGTTAAAAAGGTGCAACTTTCACTTTGAAGGCAAATGAGCCTTTTTCAGTTTGTGTTGCCCTTCTCACAGTGAGGAGTTGCAGACAAATCACTAGAAAAGTATGATCATTATTCATATTTAAGCAAGTTAGACAAAGGGTTAGATTTATAGCTTATGCTGTTATACTCATTATGAACAGTTTAACTGTTACAAGTGGCTTTGAGGATGTCATGCAGGCATGCAAGTTCCACCCATTGCAACCGTAATGCAGAGCTGCTAGCATTAACCTGATCTCTAACATCCAAAATCAGTTTCTATTCAGGTGTGAAATCCTAACGTGAATGAGCCAGCTTAGCTTAACCTGCAGCTGTGCAGCTAAATATGGGATAGTAATGAGCTAGTTAGCATGCCAAGCTAACAGTTGAATTTAGCAAAAACAACCACACTGATTAATTAAGTCATTCAGGAACAGTATTCAGACAAGTGAGAGAGCTAGAGTTCTGACTGACAAAATTACAAACTGTTTTGATGTGTTGTAAGATTGAGATGAGAAGTGCATCAACACAATAACACATATATCTTTAGCAGTGAGGTATGTGTAGAAACTATAGCATTGTGCACAAAAACAACGACAAAAAGGCTATCGTGGTGGGGAAAATGTTTCTGATGTGAAAATTGAACTAGAAAAATACTGTAAGAGGCCCCATGACCTACTGTATGTGTAAAGGATATTTTATAATCATTTGCCAATGAAACACTCATTGGCATTAGAGCATTGGAGCTGAGCTGTCAACTGATCACCACCTGGTGGTGAGTTGGATCAGGTGGCGGGGGAAGATGCTGGACAGACCTGGCACACCTAAACGTATTGTGAGGGTGCGCTGGGAACGCCTGGCAGAAGCCCCAGTCCGGGAGATCTTCAACTCCCACCTCCGGCAGAACTTCGACAGCATTCCGAGGGAGGCTGAGGACATTGAGTCCGAATGGACCATGTTCCGCACCTCCATTGTTGAGGCTGCTGCTCAGAGCTGTGGCTGCAAGGTGGTTGGTGCCTGTCGTGGTGGTAACCCCCGAACCAGATGGTGGTCACCGGAGGTGAAGGGAGCCATCAAGCTGAAGAAAGAGTCCTATCGGGCTTGGTTAGCCTGTGGGACTCCGGAGGCAGCTGACAGGTATCGACAGGCCAAGCGGAATGCAGCTCGGGTAGTGGCCAAAGCAAAAACTCGGGTGTGGGAGGAGTTTGGTGAGGCTATGGAAAAAGACTTTCGGACGGCATCGAAGCGATTCTGGCAAACCGTCAGGCGACTCAGGAGGGGAAAGCAGTGCTTCACTCACACTGTTTATAGTGCGGGGGGGGTGCTGCTGACTTCAACTGAGGCTATAGTCGGACGGTGGAAGGAATACTTCGAGGACCTTCTGAATCCCACTGACACGCCTTCTGTAGTGGAAGCAGAGTCTGGGGATGAGGGGGATGACTTGACCATCACTGGGGGTGAGGTCACTGAGGTAGTTAAACAACTCCTTGGTGGCAGAGCCCCTGGGGTGGACGAGATTCGCCCTGAGTTCCTGAAGGCTCTGGATGTTGTAGGGCTGTCTTGGTTGACACGCCTCTGCAACATCGCGTGGAGATCTGGGGCAGTGCCATTGGATTGGCAGACCGGGGTGGTGGTCCCCATCTTTAAGAAGGGAGACCGGAGGGTGTGCTCCAACTTTCGGGGGATCACACTCCTCAGCCTCCCCGGTAAGGTCTATGCCAGGGTGCTGGAAAGGAGGGTGCGTCCGTTAGTCGAACCTCGGATTCAGGAGGAACAATGCGGTTTTCGTCCTGGTCGTGGAACGCTGGACCAGCTCTTTATCCTCTCAAGGATATTCGAGTGTGCGTGGGAGTTTGCCCAACCAGTCTACATGTGCTTTGTGGACTTGGAGAAGGCATTCGACCGTGTTCCTCGGGGTGTTCTTTGGGAGGTTCTGCGGGAGTATGGGGTGTCTGGCCCATTGTTGCGGGCCATTCAGTCCCTGTACAACCACAGTGAGAGCTTGGTCCGTATAGCCGGTAATAAGTCGGATTTGTTTCCTGTGGGTGTTGGACTCCGTCAGGGCTGCCCTTTGTCACCGATTCTGTTCATAATTTTTATGGACAGAATTTCTAGGCGTAGCCAGGTGGCGGAAGGCTTCTTCCTTGGTGGCCTCAGAGTCTCATCTCTGCTTTTTGCAGATGATGCGGTTCTGTTGGCTTCATCAGGGGGGGGCCTCCAGCTCGCAGTGGAACGGTTCGCAGCCGAGTGTGAAGCGGCTGGCATGAGAATCAGCACCTCTAAGTCTGAGGCCATGGTCCTCAGCCGGAAAAGGGTGGAGTGCCATCTCCGGCTCAGGAACGAGTTCTTGCCTCAAGTGGAGGAGTTTAAGTATCTCGGGGTCTTGTTCACGAGTGATGGGCGAAGGGAACGGGAGATCGACAGGCGGATCGGGGCTGCTTCTGCAGTGATGCGGACGCTGCACCGGTCCGTCGTGGTGAAGAGGGAGCTTAGCGTAAAAGCGGAGCTCTCGATTTACCGGTCGATCTACGTTCCTACCCTCACCTATGGTCACGAGCTTTGGGTAGTGACCGAAAGAATAAGATCGCGAATACAAGCGGCAGAAATGAGTTTCCTTCGAAGGGTGGCTGGCCTCTCCCTTAGAGATAAGGTGAGGAGTGCGGCCATCCGGGAGGGACTCAGAGTAGAGCCGCTGCTCCTCCACATCGAAAGGAGCCAGTTGAGGTGGCTCGGGCATCTGATTAGGTTGCCTCCTGGCCGCCTCCTGGGTGAGGTGTTCCGGGCATGTCCCACCGGGAAGAGGCCCCGTGGTAGACCCAGGACACGCTGGAGAGATTATGTATCTCGGCTGGCCTGGGAACGCCTTGGGGTCCCTCCGGATGAGCTGGAGGAGGCGGCTGGGGAGAGGGAAGCTTGGGCTTCTCTGCTTAGGCTTCTGCCCCCGCGACCCGGCCCCGGATAAGCGGAAGAAAATGGATGGATGGATGGACACTCATAATTTTACCGATATACCCGATTAAAACTCAGTTGTTTGAACCTTGAAATGTATCACACACACAGAAGATTAGACAGGCTGTATCACACACATCCATCCTCCCTTATCTTACTGCGTGGATCTAAACACAATCAGGGTTCATGCCTCATTAACATGCCTGGGCTGGTGTTTTGTTTACTCCTGCCTGTCCAGCCAGCTATACTCTGGAGAATGTCAGCTGTCAACTGATGCTCATACTGGCAGATCCTCGATCCTGTCTTGACAGCATCCTGCACAGCCCGAGTCCCCTCTGTATGCTGACCTGCCCAGGAGGGTGAACTATTCACACATTGACACCCACAGAGCACCAACAAGCATGGGTGGCTGAGTGGTGCACCTGTGAGCGCACCCTTTTTTTCCCCCCAGGATACTGTGTTCACCTTCAGATGATCCAGTGGGTTAAGTTCCAACTCCAAAAGGAAAATAATTGCAGCAAAGTGCGGAACAAGCATTTGAAGTTAGGAGCACCGTCAAGTCAGGGGAAAGTGTTTCGATTTTTTTGTGTTGTTTGCTACTGATGAGATTTATCATCCATTTCAACATATTCACTCATTAGTTTACACTTCAGGGGCTCTTTGGAAAACTTTGCATTATCGTGAAAACCTTTTCTGTAGCTAAGCCCCTGCACCTGAGCTATATTTCATTTGTACACCAAGAAATGTCCTTCCGGGGAAATAAAAAGTCTCACAGTAACTGAATATAACAAGGAGATGTTGGAATCAATTAAAAACCTTATTTAAACACAAATCAGAAAAATGGATTCTGTGTCAGATATTGTTTTGAAACATGTGTGCAGTGTTTGGGTGTTCGTCTTGTAGCAAAAGTTCCTTCGGGCATAAATTTTTTAGTATTTGGTGTGCTGTTTATCTCAGCTGTTTCTGCATTTTTCTATCGCCGAACACCAACGGATAATCACAGATGGAAGGGGCACGGTAAAGTTTTGGAGCAAAATCGACTTACTTACAATTAGCCTGAGGGAATCAAATGATGGAATAAAGGTGCCCTGCTGAATAAGAGAAGGGTTATTTTATTTTGTAATTTAATGAACTCCTTTACATGTACCTAGTTACCCCTAATACTGCATACAAATAATTCTGCATTGAATTAATCAGTGGCCTCCGCAAGGAGTCAACAGAACAGCAGCAAAGACTTTTTTTTTTAAATGAGTCTAATTCTGTTTGATAAGCTTTTGGCTGGCACAGGGTTGAATCCAGGAAAGGTGGCCTAAATGTCCTTTCCCGAGGGTAAATCTTAAGAGCTCAGAGTCTACTGACAGTTTGCTCCAAAGTAAAGTGTCAGTGTCTTTAAACAATGACATTTTAAAAAGGAAAATATGAAAAAATGAGTGGAAAACAGCACTGTGTTTACCATATTATTTCCCCAACGATCTCCATTCCTCACGTTTTTTCAACAACACACCAACGCAAATATTCAGGAGTTCTCTGAACTTTGTCCCCACCAGTAAAACAGTTCACAGTTCTTCATTCGCACTGTGAGAACAGGCGGGGAATGATCCAGGCCACGGCTTTTGTTCTCGTTCTGTCCATAAATAAAATCTTCTGAATCGAGACTCGTTTGAGTTCACAGACAGCGATACTTTCTGCCGGGACTTTGAATTATTTAATAGCCTGCATTCCTCTCTTGTCCAGACGTGTTTGTGAGGGAATAGATACAAGTAACCAGAAAAAGAAATCAAATGAGAGCATCGGCAAGTGATACAAAAACAGTGAGACAAAGTGGGACAGAGATAAAGAGTCCTCTGTTGTTGTGCTTGGTTTTCATTATCCTTCATTGTTGAGGACAATATGAGAGTGCTGCAGCAGGGAGCAGAGAATGGCCGGAGAGGGCGGACTGGTGATGTATTTGCCATTGTTTCCCAACTATTATTAACTCATTGTTTCAGAGATCTGCAAGGGACATTATATTACCCCTTACTGTAGCACAGTGTTGTTCTACTCAGTAATTTCCCAACCCTATAATTGGGTGTTCATTAAGCTACTTGCACATTAGTCCTTCCTGTGAAGACTAGAAAAACAGCTAGATATTGAAAGGGAGAGCAGTCAGATCTGTGAAACAGTTGGAATGATTAAGTAGATTACACATGATCTGCCTTTGCTTTTTGGGGTGTGCTGATAAAATCAATATCAAATCAATCAACATAATCAAATCTGCAATGGTTGGGTCATTTATCAGTCATCCGTATATAAATATAAGTATCATTTTATTGTAAATGGGAAATTCAGCCATGCATCCATCCAACCATCCTGTTAACTGCTCATCCAACTCAGCGGCTGGAGCCTATCCCAACTGTCACAGGACGAAAGGTGGAGCACAACCTGGAGAGATAGCCAGTCTTAGAGTTCTATTATAAGGCATGAAAAGACTGTTTTGGAAGTGAAAAAGCCTTCCACATAGTATTTGCTTTTGATGATCACGGGTGAGTTTGACCAGTGAAGAGCTGCCCTTTTTTTTTTTTTTCGCCCCTCAAATCAGTAAACAGACATTTTGCCTTTCAGTGAAAATAAGCAGTTCATTCTCTCTTCAGCTTTTTGACAGCCACAGCTGAAGAAACAGAAGCATACAGTGTGACAGCACAAACTGTAGATTCATAGACATGCCATGACAGTGACAGCTTCATTGGCAGACACATTAACTTGCTCAAGCCCTCAGGGAAAGCTCCTCACATCATCTGAAGAACAGCATCGCATTTAAGAGGACCACACAGTAATACTTTAACAATACAGCAACTCATACCGGGATTAAGTTATTGCAACAGCTACTTTATAAATTTGAGATCAACAAAATTTGCTACAGCAAGATTGGCAAAGCCTTCAGCTATGTACGCTATGCAAATATCTGCAATTCATGTAAGATATGGATGAAAGTCTTAATATAATTGCAAAGCAATTTGAGGAGCAACATTTCAAAGTGAAACTATCTCTTGGTGGAAGACAGAAACTGAAGTGGGTAGATTTTATTTATTTTTTACATAAGTGTGTATATGCGTGACTGTGCACATTTAAGAGTACGCTTGGGCTTTGATATCCCTCTGCTGTGTCAGATTTCGAGTGTTTCTGTGTTTGTGCGCTCACTCAAGTTTTGCCATAGCAGCAGTGAGGCAGCAAATTAAGCAGTTCCCGCTTGGGTAAAGATCACAGGAACAATATTGGCAATCTGAAGTGAACAAGTAGCACCTTTGGCCTTTCGAAGCTTCAATTAAAGAACTCTTTCCCACTTTATTTTGCCTTGTGTTCTTGATGGGTTATGGGGAGCAGAGGCCATTGAGCGAAGGCAAATCACAAAAATGTCCTTGTTTTTCCCTTGAAATTTCTTTTCTTTTAGCATTTTCTTTTCATATACAGTGAATGAACATTACAGTGCAAAAATCTTGAGCCACCCCTTATTTCTTTAGATTTTGTTTCTAAGACTTTCTCGTAATTTTTTTTTCCTTGAGCATTATTTCTCCCGGCTTTCTGAAGGTCTATCAAGTTCGCTGGACACAGGCCACTTATTTTCAGTCCAGTCCCTGTACCTGACCATTTTCCTGGGAATTGTTTTTTTTGTTTTGTTTTGTTTTTTGTTCATTAACCCATTGTGTCTACACACAACAGACAACTTAGAAAAGAAACTATTTTAAATTGTATCCTTAGGCACTTTGTTTCTAGCAGCCTGTTGCAAAAACACATCATTTGTTCCCATTACTGTGTAGAAGAATCCATGAAAATGCCAACGATAACACCATTTGACAGGCAGATAGTTTGACAGGGAATCACCTAGTTGGGAATCACTAACAGCATGACTGGTGTTGTGGAGCTCCTTAAAGTTGTTGGAATTATGAACACAAAAAAAGTACCGTCAGATTTTGATCCGCCATGCAATCCCATCTGGATAGTATCTGATTAGCAACGTCTTCATTTTCCAGCATGACAATGATCCCAAACACACTGCAAATGCAGTAAAAGTAAACCTGGATAGAAATCGGTCATGATTTGGCCACCCCAGAGCCCGGACCGCAACATTATTTAAGCAGTATGGGATCATCTTGACAGAAAATGGAAAAAAAAAAAAAAAAAAGGCTGCGAACATCCAAAGAAGAGCTTTGAATGTTCTGATGATTCCTGAAGAATATTTAAAGAAATAAAAAGAAAGCTGCTGAGGAGAGCTCAGGCTGTGTTGAAGTATAAAGGTGGTTATACCAAACATGGATTTTCAAGCTCGTTAGACTTGTACAAACTCTGTTTATGCCTTATATGTTGTATTACCATGTATGTTTCCTATTTTTCTTACAAAATATAAAGAAATGAGGGGTGGCTCAAGACTTTTGCACAGCACTCTAATTAATCACTTTCTATACATTGTTTCCTCAATAAGGAGAGTAAAAATATTCAGTGTATTAAAAATACTGCTAACTTTGTAACCTTTAAAGAATTGCAGTTTGTTTTGATATAGACTTGTATTTTGAATTTGCCTTTGAAGCTACATTCACTGGATGATATATATTGATGTCAGAGATGAAACAGAGAAGTGTCTGTGAATAAAAAAAAAAGGCCCCCAGATGATCATCTTTTTTCCACAACTCATAAAATATTTTTTTTAAGTAAAAAGGAGACAGAAGAGACTGTATCTGCAATTCTACCTTTGAAGCTGCAGGAAGCCAGCTAAACCGCCTTATGCTAATCCAGTTAGATCCTTCATAATTCCTCTTTGTGCTAAACAGTTGCAGCAGTCATCAGCCATACAAACATTCCATGCAGGTCACACATGAACAGTGTGAAGGTCCCTGAAAAGAGCAAAGACATGATCTAGCGTGACTTCCAATTTTTTTGTACACCAGCTGATTGCAGTTGTTACTGATTGTCTGGTATATGATGTTTGCATTAGTTAAAAATTAAATCTACAGTGTGGCTGATAATGTAAAAATCAAGCTTTGTTGTTACGCCAACTTATTTTTTTCTAAATGAGTCTAAACAATGAAAGTTTACTGCTTGAACAGAATGCACAATCAAAAAACTGCTTCTTATTTTATATGTTGTATGAAATTGGGGCACATCAAAAATTTTGACACTCACAGTCTGCGGGGATCTGCGTAGGGCACCAAAACAACATGTCATGTGACAAAAACTAAATTTTGAAGGATAAGCTATAAAAAAAAAAACACTCCCCAAAGAGGTACGTCTGTACTTGGCCTCAATCTGTTTTTTTTTCCCAGGGTAAATCCAAGCACTTTCTATATACACCACAAACAATGCATTGTTGTAACTGTGTACTAACTGTGAGCTAAAGATGCCACATTTCAGTCTGTAACATGCCAAATCAAATATCTCCTTAAAAAATGCACATGCTTTCTTTGCAGTGAGTAGAAGCACCAATCCATCTTTTGATTTCTGCCACACAAGTTCCACATTTGTCACGGAGACATGAGGTGAGAAAGAGAGTGAATCTTCAGCATGAGTGACTGCTGCCCGCCTGCACGACTGGCTCGGAGTCAGCATATATTTAACTTGGCACTCTGCTCTGCACAACAGCCAGTGTCCTGTTAACACCAGGGTTATTTTTTGGTCCAGGTGATCTCCTTGGCTGCAATCAGTTGGACGAGCTCCAAAAACAGGAAGAGTTTTCAATAAGGCATATCAAGCTGGAATCAAATTAGGTATCAAGAATCATGTAATTCTACTGATATTGGTACTGACTACTAAATTTCTGCTATTGTGACATCTCTAGTTACTTGTAATCCACCCCAGGAAGAGAGAGGGATTCAATACATGTCTTTCAATGTGCTTGAACACAAAGCCTGAGACCAAAAAGTGGGGAACTGTCCAAATAATTATGGTCTGCACTGTGACTTTACAACAGTGACTTTACAACTTTGTGTAATGTTTGACAGCTAATGGCAAAAACACACAGCAGAAGCTAAGTGGCACTGAATAAAATTCAATACGAATACAAATGTCATAAAACCATCATTAGGTTTCTCCCCTAGGGCACCAAACGTCCAGAACCTGACACTGTTTCCCAACATCACAAAGCCAGCAGCAAAAAATACAAAGAAATGCTGAGTCAGTGAAATACACAGTAGCAGGTTAGGTGTGCAGTGTTAAACCTCTGTTGTGTTTTGAAGTATGCTGCACACTGAGCAGTCCTACACTCCTGTCATGCAACGGGGATGTGAATAAAAAGCCGAATATAACCATGTTTCCACGTTTGCCTGAATGTTTCCAATTTAACTGGTGAGGCACAAGGAGTCACAGCTGCAAGAAAAAACAGATGATTGCAGCATTGTTCACAAAGCTCTTTGACACACACACACACACACGCACACACACAGTGTAGGAACATCAAACAGCAACAGGTTCTGGCAGAATATGAACAAATGCACTCACCACACTCATGAGGGTCGATCAGATCTCCTTTGTACAGAACAGGTTTGACTGCTCTCTCTCTCTCTCTCTTTCTTTCTTAGAGCCACATTAAAAAAATAAAACAAGTCCCCACGCTCCTGCTGCGTCTATCGCTACAACCTCTTGTTGAGGCTCAGGGTAGAGGGTATTTGGTTTGTATAGTGTGTTTGTGTGTGTATGTGAGTGCAAGTGTGTCTTAGTGTGCTTAATCCCCGCTGAGTAGAGTGGGTGCTAGGCAGCAAATGCTCACTGGAGAGTTGGACGCACAAAACAGGGGTTAAAATGGGATTTATATGTGGCGGTGGCCTGTTTTCTTAAGGTTCTGTTGAGGATCCTTGTTAGTTTTGTAGCGTTTTAAAGAGCACAATCAAGCACTACAGAATTATTACATTTTAGTGATATAGATTAAGCCACACTGGTAGTTTGCACTCCTAGAGTCTATAAAGTTTTTATCACTACAGTATGTTCTCTGCATGCAAGTACAGACCACTAGTGCTCACTTATTAATAATCATACTATTACACGTTTTCAAGAGGCAACTGCATGCCCACTCATGTCCACATGTATTGATCACTTCACTCTGTGCTGTGACTGAACAGTGTGGGAGGTGCGGGTTGATGATTTCAAGCTAAATGCATTTTAGATGAGTAGAGTAGAGTGGCAGCCTCCAAGGCTGAACAAACTGCAGTTCTGCAAATGGCCACTTGAGGCTGGCTCCAAAAGTCACTATTAGACTCAAAAAAGGCCCAAATTTACACAATTTGTAGCATGATTCTTTTTTTTCTTTTTTTTTAATGACTTAATTGTTTACGTTGTTTAAGTTGCTGGATAGGCTGCTAGTTGTTTGCTAGCTGTCAGCTAAATGGAGTCACTGAACTGGACGTGTCTACCGTGTTTGTGGTGTTGATTCCTTTTGCAGAATCTTTAATATAAACAACAAGGCTTGCTGTGTGGTTAATGTAAGCGTATGTTCCAGTTCTAGTATTCAGCATGATACACCCATTCAGATAATGAATGGAGTTCACCAGTCAGATGTGCTGGTAAGCTGGTAAGCCTTTTGCCTAAATATAAAAAAATGGAATCCTTTATATACAGTTTGTCAACGCAATTTCACCTCCAACAGAAAATTCTGAAATGAATTAAAGCTCATCTACCTAGTGTTAATTTAGGTTCTGCTGAAGTACCGGGCCTGAGCACGCAACTCTGACGCAATGTCTGAGGACACAAATGTATTTGTGCAGCTAGAAAATGTTGGGGTGCACAACTATTGCTGTTTTTCAGGGAGCATATTGTATATTGTATATTCAGTTTGGCAAAAATACTGCAGAATATGCTCATTTTAGTCAGCCTGTAGTTAGTGACACAGAAACGGTGTCTTAGGTTTTGGCAAAGTGTTGTGTTACTTAACAATGGTTGGATTGTGGAGTAGGCCATCATGAGATCAGACACATTATGAAACCAAACCAATGATAATGATCTTTTAGACTGCCCCCCACAAAAAAGAAAAAACTGTATCTGCCACAAAGCTTATCTTTACACATTGCAATCAGATGTAAACAATAGATTGCAATGTTTCTTGTTCAGTTCCCCAGGTCAAGCCATTCCTAATGAACTCCAACACACACGCACACACACATACACACACACGCACACCATGAAGGTTTAAGTAGATTAGTGGGTTACACGATGAGCCCTTAACAGGACTAGTCCTTGACATAGAGGCCAGTTACCCAGAACAACAAGCCCTCTAACAAGATGCCAAATGCTACTCATGCTTTTCGGGATGTAATAGCCTAAAGGGGACATGGAGACAACCTTGTGAGCAGACGGTTAGCTGACAAGATAAAAGTGGGAGCACGAACCAGTATTGCTCTCTGAGCATATATTAATTGATTTAGAAAAGAAATGCATGCACATTAAAAATCCTTTTAACAGCACAGGCTATCATGTCAACATAGCACTTCACTGAGGCACAAGCTTAAAAAAAAAAAAAAAGGAACATCAAGCCTTGATGATTTTCCTTTCCCATAATTTGAAGTGTATGTTTTAATTTTCTCTGTAGGTGAAAATGACCTGAGTGATGCGGTGATGTTTATCATTTATATTTCCCATGAAATTGAAGCCTGGAACTATTTCATCCCAGTGAGTTCTGTTAGCTAATGGTAAATTCACACAAACAGCCAATGGGCTGTGAGAGCAGCTACAGTGAGTGAAGGTTAAACACAAACACAAGAATACCCTGGGGCTACCCACCACTACCATATGTTTGGCCTATGAGCAGCTGGGTTTCTTGAGTATCACACAAATTCAGCTGCTGCCCTAGAGCATGCCTTAATTTGCTATATTTTACCAATGCATTCAAAAACAGACTTTTTTTTTTTTTTTTTAGTATTTCCAAGTTTCAAACATTTCAACCAAGAGATGCAAAATAATTGATTGCACAAAGGAGAGTCAACGGATGCTACAGCTCGTGCTTATTACAGGCTCGGTCAACCTGAATTTGTTCTGGAACTGCAGGCTGACCAAAAGTTACTGAATTTAAATTGTTTTTAATTCTGTATGCACTGCTTGGAGTCTAGTCTCCATTATCATTTAACTATGCACACATTAATCCCTCATATAGATTCATTCACATTCTCTCTCTTTCTCTCTCTCACTCTCACACACACACACACACACACACACACACAGCACCACTAGATATAGCTAGTGGCTAGGAACGAGATAAATTAAGTTTCTCTTGCTTCTTTAAAGGGTAAGGTGAGCGAGCAAGGGGACAAGAATAAATTTAGGAGGTAAGCACTCCATTATCTATGTATTGCGGAAAACCAATGATAAGCTGCCAGTTGTTTTTGATGTCAAACGTTTGTTATAAATAAATAAAAAATTCTCCCTTCACGGTTGAGTCAAATGTTGTGCAGACTCTTTTCCAGTTGGCTTCTTTGCCACAGAGGACACATAGCATGTTTTCCGTGGCTCAGTTCGGAGGGTAAATTCCCCTGCTCCCGCTAAAATACACACAGATGTGCAGAGATTAATTGGGTGTGAGTAACCCTTGTTGACCCTTCACTTTGGCCTTGTTTAACCACTGGGACTGCTCTGTCCACCTTTCAAACAACAAACCATTTCCTGGCTCCCTGTGACCATTTCCATTTGAGTGGACTGATATGGAAAACTTATCTGCAGCAGATAGGTGATCCAAGGCGTTTCTTAAAAACTAACCAACACAAAGAAAAGGATGAAATTATGAAGCCTTATTGTGCACTGGATTAAGTGATCAAAATTCACTTGTAAGAATAAAGATGATAAATGCTCACACCACATTCACATCATGGTCGCTGGGGTTTGTTGACACACTCCAGCATGTAATGCTGAAACCATTATTTGTGCACCACTCGTCTTCAACAATTTCAAAAATGATATTTTACAGCCACAGTTTGTCCAGAATCTGTTTCCAAAGTTATACAAAGCAATGCTTCTCAAAGGTAAATTTATCTTTGGGGCACTCTTATCTGACAATCCAAATGGGAGCATGTGTCAACAAAAAGGACTTGTTCTGCCATTCCTATGTTATTCAGCCTTTATCTAACCAGACAGGTCCATTAAGATTGTTTTGATATGTGATTGATCCATTCACATCAGAGATTCAAGTTCCTCCTTTCTTTCCTGTGAAACAAATTTCATTTGGGAAGAAGGAGCCACACTCGGACAAAATAAAATAAACTCCTCAACCCCCATCATCCACTTCATCTACAGCAGCCATCGCCCACAGTCTTTTTCTGCAAAGAAAACCTATCAGACATCTGTCTTTGGCTGCCTGGAGGGCCAGCACGCAGAGATGGGCTAGAAAGTTAGAGGAGTGATAATGAAGAAACAAGGAGTGGAGCTAAGAGAGAGACAGCGAGGCAACTGAATACTGGGGGAGGAGGTTGAAACGGACTGGCAAAACAGCTGGACACACACACACACACACACACACACACACACACACACACACACACACACACACACACACACACACACACACAGGAAGGACGACAATCTAAAATTTTAAATAGTCATTTTGGATGTTGCAGTGACTTTCCACTGCATTTCCCCACTTCAATTAATCAACATTTTATCTCTGATTTTTCACTATAAAATGCCCATCAAATATGCCTCTTCTGCATTGTGCAATTGGGTGCTTGCTTTGACAATGTTGGCAAAACTGATAGTTGCAAAATTAACTGTAGTGGTAGGTGGCCCTGGAACCCAGGTACAGCACTATGTAAAAGCGTTGAGCCACTCCCCATATTTCTTTATATTTTATTTTGCTGGACAATGGGAACCAGGTGCAGCGATTTATTGAAACGTGCAAACATACATGGAAATACAGTATATAAGGCAAAAAACAGAGATTGTACAATTCTAACAAGCTTGAAAGTCAGTATTTGGTATGACCACCTTTATTCTGCCACACAGTCTCTTAGTTCTCCAGACTTCTTGAAGGACATTCAAAGCTCTTGTTTGGACGTTGGCTGACTTTTGTTCCTTTCTCTGTTAAGATGACCCCACCCACACTGCTTCAATAATGTTGAGGTCCAGGCTCTGATAGTGTTCCATTGTGCGTGTTTTTCTATCCACATAAAAAAATTGTTTTGTGTGCTCCAGTAGTTTTTTTTAAGAAGATGAACTGACTCTGCGGCTCGGATATTAACTGCTTTTAGTGGATTTAGTCAACTAAATTCAACAAAATATAAGCAGATGTTTCACGAGCTGATTTCTGACCCCTAGGCACTACAAAGCAAGAATAAAAAGTCAAATTGTGAGTGGATCTAATCAGCATCTTCACCTTAAACATTTAACTGAAGTCTGCTACCCTTGATGTAATCTAATGCTGACCATGAACACCACAGTCTGCTCTGCATCAGTCCAACATAGTGCATTACTCTAAACTCCACCACAGTACAGCAATCTAACCAGTTTAGCCTGCACAAAATTGGCATTCTTCAGTTTGTTTTGTAAGATGTTTCACAAAAACATAATTCATGTTAATGATGTAGAATAGAATAGAATGCCTTTATTGTCATTATACAGGATGTACAATGAGATTGGAGGGCCACTCCTGTTCAGTGCCATGTAACAGAAAATCAAACTCTTTAAAATGAAAATAAAAATATTATAAAAATATTATAATCTAGTATAATCAATATGATCAAGAGATATACAGAAAATAAACAATGTGTAAAATATACAAAAAATAGAATGTATAAAAATATATACATACATACATACATTGGTGCATCTGTACATTGTAAGAAAGTAAATATGTGTATACATATAATAATGAAGATGATGAATATTGCACTTGGTGAATGAATATTGCACTAGTGAATGAATACTGGATATTACACAATATGGAGTGATAGATATTGTTCAGTATGAATAATATAATATTGCACAGAGATGTGGGTGTTGCACAGTTACAGTGGGTGAGTGTGTGAGTTCAGGGTGGTGATTGCTCTGGCAAAGAAACTGTTCTTGAGTCTGTTTGTTCTGGCTTTGATGCACCTGTAGCGCCTGCCAGAGGGCAGCAGGTCAAACAGGTCAAAGCCAGGGTGTGAGCTGTCCTTGATGATGTTCCTGGCTCTGCTGATGCAGCGGGAGGTGTAGATCTCCATCAGGGAGGGGACAGGGCAGCCAACGATTCTTTGTGCTGTCTTGACTACCCTCTGAAGCCTGACCCTGTCTGCCTCAGTGCAGCTGCCGTACCATACTGTGATACAGTACGTCAGCAGGCTCTCAATGGATGAGCGGTAGAAGGTCAGCAGCAGGTTTGAGTCCAAGTTGTTCTTCCTGAGGACCCTCAGGAAGTGAAGTCACTGCTGAGCCTTCTTGATAACAGCTGTAATGTTATCTGACCAAGAGAGATCAGCAGAGATGAGGACACTGAGAAACCTGAAGGTGTGGACCCTCTCCACACGCACCGTTGATGTAGAGGGGAGCTGGGTCAGTCCTGTGCTTCCTGAAGTCGATGATGATCTCTTTGGTTTTCATGGTGTTCAGTACCAGGTTGTTCTCTGAACACCAGGCTGTCAACTTCAGGACCTCCTCTCTGTAAGCTGCCTCATCTCCCTTTGAGATGAGTCCGACCACTGTGGTGTCATCAGCAAATTTGACGATGAGGTTGTTATTGTGGGCCGGACTGCAGTCATGGGTGTAGAGGCAGTACAGGAGGGGGCTCAGCACACAGCCCTGTGGGGAGCCAGTGCTCAGTGTGCGAGTGGAGGAGAGATGGGGGCCAAGTCTCACAGTCTGGGGCCGGTTGGTTAAGAAGTCCTTGATCCAGGAACATGTGAGAGGGGGGAGGCCCAGGGTGTGCAGTTTGGTGGTGAGAATGTCCGGGATGATTGTGTTGAACGCTGAGCTGTAATCCACAAAGAGCATGCGAGCGTAGCTCTGCTGCTGCTCCAAGTGGCTCAACACAGAGTGGAGAGCTACAGCGATGGCGTCCTCTGTGGATCTGTTTGCACGATATGCAAACTGATGGGTGTCGAAAGTGGGGGGCAGATGGTCTTTGATGTGCTGGAGAACCAGCCTCTCAAAGCACTTCATGATTACCGGTGTGAGGGCCACAGGGCGGTAATCATTTAGGCTGGTGACAGATGACCTTTTGGGCACGGGGATGATTGTGGCTGTTTTTAGGCAGGGGGGGATGACTGCTTGGGCCAGGGAGAGGTTGAAAATCCTGGTGAGAATCAGGGTGAGCTGGTGGGCACACGCTCTGATCACCTTGCCAGGTACTCCGTCTGGTCCGGCAGCCTTCCTGGGGTTCACTGCCAGGAGCACGCGCCGTACCTCATGCTCCTGGACAGTGAGTGGGGTGCAGCCTGGTGGGGGGGGCAGGACTGGAGCAGATGGGTGGTCCTGAGGCATCTCAAAGCGAGCAAAGAAACAGTTAAGTTCCTCTGCTACTGACACACTCAGGTCTCCTGCAGTCACATCACAGCCTCTGAAGTTTGTGATGTTCTGAATGCCCTGCCACACCTCCCGTGTGTTATTGCTGGACAGATGGGACTCTATTCTCCTCCTGTAGTCCGTCTTGGCTTTTTTTAATTCCTCTTTTCAGGTCAGCTCGAGCAGCACTGTACAGAGCTCTGTCGCCTGACCTGAAGGCAGCATCACGGGTTTTGAGGAGTGAACGGACCTGGCTGTTCATCCAGGGTTTCTGGTTAGGGAAAACCCGGATGTTTTTGCTAACAGTCACATTTCCGATACAGAACTTAATGTAGTCCAGTACCGTCCCTGTGAATGTTTCTAGGTCCTCGTCTGTCCATTTTCACTAATAGTCAAAATTATTCATCACAATAGGTTAACTTGCATTTAGTGCATGTTTCATTACTGAGATAAAAAAAAAATCAGGACTACAGACAGATGTAAGATTTTCACCAGGAAGATGCCTGCTGTTTTTACACAGTTATTATAAACTCAAAATTGATAATATTTTTCAATCTTTGATATAAAAAGCACTTAAACTTCATTGTATTCCAGTTGTTTCTTGAAACTTAATCTAACCTGTGAAGGATGAAATCTACAGTGTGCGCTGTTTTACTCCTTCATTCATGGAGGTTGTATTCAGTGCTTCGTCTCTTTTCTTCCCTCTGCTGGAAATCAGACAGGCTGAGCTCGAGCTCCGATGACCTGATCCGCACTGGCCCGCAACATGTTTCTTGTCACTGCCTTTTTTACTCTCAACACTTTTTTTCTAATTTACAAAATGTTTTGGCTCTCAGAGCATCAGTGTGCAATTTCTGTTGTCACACACCATCACTCAGCGCTCTCACTGTGACACGCTATGTCTGCCAAGTGGCCAATTTGATTCCACAACTGCCTCTGCACCCAAATGACATTCAGCATTAACATTTAGGAAATGAAAGAGGTGTGTTACAGGTGAAGATAATTGGATAGATAAATGGGATGGTGGCTGGTGAATGGTACCTCTGAGGGTATGAAAAAAAAAAAAAATCCCTTTAGGCTTAATTGTTTGGATGCAATAAACCAGGAAGGACTCACTTGTCAGATCACAAACTTCCAGGCAAAATGTGGTGATTTATAAAGAGAAATAAGCACATAGTTGAGCATATGATTGCAATTTCTTTTCTAGATGTATACATTTAGGCACCACACAACAAGCACATAAATCCACATCAGCTTGCTAAATGGCAGCTGTGTTTGCTGGATCACCTTGCCAAGAAACAAGCACTGCAGCAAGAGACTGAAAGTGAGATTCTACAGATTGAAGAAATAAATAAGAATGCAAGGTTGACCTCTAAGACACCTGCATCTCAAAACAGCTTTAGAGCAGTAACAGAAGCTTTTGGAAGAAAACCATGCAGGTGGGATTTTTTTTTTACCATTGAACTCAAGAACTGAAATCTGCTTGCCTTCGGCCTGAAACTCCTCAGGCTATACACTACTGTGCAAAAGTCTTGAGCCACCCCTCATATTTTGCCTCCAAGAAGCAAGATTTAGTTCTAATTCTTAAAGCGGTCTTGATCAATAGTTCTCCAGGCTTTGAGTCCAGTTCCTGTACCTGACCATTTTCAGAGAATTTTTGTTGTTGTTGTTTGTTAAGTCACTCAACACTGACCTATGAATCATTCAAAACATAAAAGGGCAACTAAAGTCAAGGGATGAACCAGTGTTGCATTTACACATAACAGACAACTTAGCAAAAACACATTTTAAATTGTATCTTTAGGCACTTACTGCCAGATTGTCACAAAAACACATAATTTGTTCCCATTTCTTTAGTTGAATCTATGAAAAATCCATAAGATACCACAGTTTGACAGGTAAAATATAGTATTTTTGCACCAACAAGCTGATTTGGCTATATGGCCAAAAAAAAAAGTGGCATATTTTGGCATAGCATGCTGTGGTTTTTTTTGTTTTGTTTATTTAAATAGAGGAATTTGGACAGATGGAGGACAAAAGAAGTGACAGGCCTAAAAACTATCTGAAAGTCATGTTTTTAGGAAATAAGAAAAACTAAATCCAGCAAAGACCTGACATAGGATGCCTCATCTGAAAAAGCCTCAGTGGAAGGGTGACTGTCAAGAAGCCATGGTTAAAGAAGGGAAACACAGAGACAAGGCTGAGGCCATCTGTAAAACAAAATGGAGGCTCTGTCATGGTTTGGGGCTACATTTCAGCCAGTGGTGTTGGGGAAGAAAAATCTACTGCAGTTCACAAAACAAATTTTTATGTGGATAGAAAAACATATACAACAGAAGACTATCAGAGCCTGGACCTCAACATTATTGAAGCAGCTTTGACTGTCCTTCAAGAATCCATGAAAACTATTCCTGAAGACTACTTAAAAAAAAATGACAAGAAAGTTCAGGCTGTGTTGAAGAAAAAAGGTGGTCATACCAAATATTGGCTTTTCAGACTAGAATTGTACAAACTCTGTTTTTTTTTTTTGCCATTATCCTGGCAAAATATAAATAATTGTGGGGTGGATCAAGATTTCTGCATAGTTCTGCATTATTTTTTAAATATCTCAAAATCAGTCTGCTCCATAGTGGCTTTTAATATGCAGAAAATTACTTTTTTACTAGCGTCTCAAAGACATAACAGTAACAGACCTCAGAGTTTATAGTTAAAATCTGGAAAACTCTCTGTACCTGTAGAAAGGTAATATCATATTTGTGAAGGTTTATTCTTTTTTTGTGCACAGTAACTTTGATAAAACACAATTCAATTTAATTCAGTTTTCAATCTTATTTATATAGTGCCAAATCATAAAAACTGTCACCTCAAGGTGCTTTATTTTGTAAAAGTATAGACCCTACAATAATAAAGAAAAAACCCCAACAATCAGATGATCTCCTATGAGCAAGCAGTTGGCCAGAGTGGGAAGGAAAAACTCCTGAATCCAAACTGGGAGCTGGCTCCACAGAAGAGGGGCCGGAAAGCTGAAGGCTCTGCCTCCCATTTTACAGTACTTGTAAATACCCTAGGAACCACAGGTAAGCCAGCAGGCTGAGAGCAAAGTGCTCTATTGGGGTGATACGTTAGTATGAGGTCTTTAAGATAAAATGGGGTTAAGATCATCTGCACAACAGCGATGCCTTCTAATAATACTGCCTAAGGGAACGACTTATAATGTAAATAGAATTGGTCTTAGCACAGAACCCTGTGGAACTCCATAATTGACCTTAATTAACCTTAGTGTGTGAGGAAGGCTTCCCATTTATATGAATAAATTGGAATTTGGATTGGAATAGATATACATGATTCAAAATAGGGCTACAACAATTCCTCAACTAACTCAAATAATTCAATCATAAAAAATCCATGACACGTTTGTTGCTTTGATGCTTCGTTTAAACTCTGCAGCACTCAGGTGTCTCCATGTAAGCTTTTCACCCACATTAGCAGCATTAAAATTCTCCATCACTGTGACAGATTTCCATCATTTGGAGAAGCAACCCCTTAACACCGAGTGTCATTTTTCCATGCCTCCACTGCTCAGTACACTCATGTGTGTGTATTGTGCTTGCTGGGCTTCATCAAACCACCTGATCAACAAGTGTCAACGTGAAGAAAAGAGAACTTGGTAGCTGCTCCCATCCACCACTGTTTGTTTTACACAGAGAAAAATCTGCAGTAAAGAGCCGGAAGTTAAAATAAAATATGCAGATGAACTGTTAACCTAGTCTGACCAGATGTTTAAATCGGGCAGCTCCCTGAAGGCTGACAGCAGCCATCCTGCTTTATACGGCAGCTAAACCCACAGCAAGTGGGGGGAATCTGAAGGGTCAAAGTCTAAATGCCTTAGTTCAGGTTGTATGTATACCTTATTATATTTGACATTAATGTGCTCATGATTATTTATTTTTGCATTTAAGAAAATATTTTCTTTAAAAATATCTGATTTTAAATACAATGAAAGGCTTTAGTCTTTTTTTTTGTTAGTTTTTTGACAGATGTTACAGTTAAACTATTAAAAACACTGCAATTTCTAAAATGGAAACCAATGAGCAGTTCATTTTAAAAGACCTGTGCTTTTTTCTTTTGAATATTTATTATTGCTCATTAGTAAGGCAAAAGTATTTCTTGTACGATTACTTGATTAATTGATGGCATAATCAATAGAATGCTTGATTACTAAAATAATTGATAGTTGCAGCCTTACATGTAATTCAAAACACTGCAGCACAGTACCTTTAATACCCACGACACCCTCTAATCTCTGTAATAAAATATCAGTATCGATCGTTGCACTGAGGTGTAGAAGGACAAGCACAGAGATGAGTCCACTGTCAGATGCCATAAAAAGATCATTTGTAACCTTCACTAATGTTGTTTCTGTACTGTGATGAATTCTGAATCCAGAGTGAAACGCTTCAAATAAACCGTTCCTCTGCAGATGATCAGTTAGCTGTTTCACAGCTACTCTTTAAAGAACTTTGGGAATAAAAGGAATGTTGGAGATTGGCCTACAATTGTCATGGTCCTGGGCCGTCTGCCCAGCATTTTGTGTTTAGTTCTGTCTTCCCTGAGTTTTGTTGTTTTTCAGTTGTTTTGATACATTTGTTCCCCTCGTCCCTGTCTCCCCTGCTCCATGTTCTTGTCATGATGTCTTGTCCCTGACCTCCTGTGTTTTCATGTTGAGTTTATTCCTAGTGTTGTGACTAGTCTGTGTCTCTGCCCCGTGTCTGTGTGCCAGTCCCCCGTATGTAGTCTGCGTGCGCCTTGGTTAGTCACTTCCTGTATTATTTTGACAGTCGTATGTTCCCTGTGCTTTGTGTTTAGTTTTGCTTCCCATGTTGTTAGTTTCATTTGCTTCACCTGTTGTTCCCTGCTGTTTCCTCTTGCCCTGATTACCCAGTGTGTACTTAAGCCCTCAGTTTTGTTTTGTTCTCTGTCGCGTCGTCTTCAGTGTTCCCTCGCTGTGTGTCTCCCTGCTCCTCCTCAGGTTTTGGTTTAGTCCCTTCCCAGTATAGGTTTGTTTTGTATTTTTCCAATAAATCCTGTTTCTTTGAGTCTGCATCCTGGGGTCCAATTCTGCCTGCCACACACACGCCATGACAGAACGACGCGACCATTTCAAAGACCCCGCGGACTCAGACCTGTGTGAACGGCAGCTAGCTGTGCAAGCTCACCTGCAGGAAGTGGTGAGGAGGAAGCCGTGGCTGGCTCCCGAGTACGAGGGACAGCTCCGCCGCTCTCACCGCGCTTGGGGAGACTCCAGCTGGGTTAAAGGGTCTCCGCGTCAGAGCTTGCCGCTCTCTCCACCTCCGCCGCCACAGCCCTGTTCATCAGCCGCACTGCAGCAACCGCTCGATACCACTGCCCCACCTCTGCCCCAGCCTTTAGGGATTAAGCTGGGCGGGTTCTCCCTGGCATCAGATTCGCCTCCACCGGCCTCGTCATGCCCCCGCACACCTCCTTCACGACCCGCTACGCCGGCACGTAAGCGGAATTCCCGGCGCCATAAAAGCCGAACGGAGCCAGCAGCCAGGGACAAAATGACAATGGACTCTCTGCAGTATTCAACCACTTCCGACTCCACCACTGAATCTGTCCCTCCTTTCCCCGGCTCGTCAGACATGATTAACCACCCTGCTCCACCGTCCTTGACAGCCAGATCAGACATTTGCAACAAGGCATCCAAGCTCTGTATCCTGTGGTTCCGGCTACCCAGTGAGGAGCTGGGGAATACCATCGCCCACAGGATACATGACATGTTGACAGAAAACACCTGGCTTATGGATTCCTTGCCCCGGCTAACCCAGTGTTATGCGGAACAAATACTTCATTCCGCAGCCCTCACTTTCCCCTCCGTGTCTCCCAAGGTGACTGTTTCCAATAAACCGGCTAAAGAAAAGACTGTGTGTTTCACACCTGGACTCAACCCTGACGCTCCATCCTCTGTGCCTCATGCTCCTGCACCCGCTTCTGTTCCGCGGGTGGGAGCACCAGCGCCTCAGTCACCAACTCCGCTTGTAACAGTCACCCCTCAGCCACTTCAGTCAGCAGCAGCTCCAGCAGCTCTCCCTCAGTCTGCTCCCACGCAGCCAGCCCTCCCTCAGTCTGCTCCCACGCTGCCAGCTCGTTCTCATTCTCCCCAGTCAGCTGTGACGCCAGCTCATCTCCAGGAGCCCCAGGTTCTGCCAGCCTCTGTAGCTCTCCTGGGCTCAGCTTCCCCGGTGCTAGCTCTTCCCACCTCAGCTCCCTCAGCCTCAGCTTTCCCTAGCTCTCAGTCAGTTTCCACGCAGTCAGCTCTCCCTAGCTCTCAGCCTGCTCGCCCTCAGTCAGCAGCAGCTCCAGCCGCTCTAGTTCACCCTGCCTCAGCTTTGCCCCCTCCAGTGGTTTCTCTTTCTGTGATCCCCTTGGTCGGTTTAGTTTCACCTCCAGTCCCTTCATCTTCAGTTTTAGTCTCAGTCCCCTCATCCTCCTCAGCGTCAGCCCCCTCGTCCTCAGTCATCTCAGTCCCCTCATCCTCCTCAGCGTCAGCCCCCTCGTCCTCAGTCACCTCAGTCCCCTCATCCTCCTCAGCTTCAGTCCCCTCGTCCTCAGTCACCTCAGTCCCCTCTTCCTCAGTCACCTCAGTCCAGTCAGCTTCCCCGGTCCCCACAGCCAGTGCTTCAGCTTTGCCCCCTTCAGTGGCGTCACTTCCCTTAAATCCCTTGGTCTCTCCAATCAGTTTAGTTTCATCTTCAGTTCTAGTCGCAGTCTCCTCGGTTTCCTCTGTGCCCTCTGTCCCCGTAGTCCCTCAGGTCCCCGTAGTCCCTCAGGTCCCCGTAGTCCCTCAGGTCCCCGTAGTCCCTCAGGTCCCCGTAGTCCCTCAGGTCCCCGTAGTCCCTTCAGCTCTCCCTAGCGCCCGGCCTGCTTCCACGCAGCCGGCTCTCCCTAGCGCCCGGCCTGCTTCCACGCAGCCGGCTCTCCCTAGCGCCCGGCCTGCTTCCACGCAGCCGGCTCTCCCTAGCGCCCGGCCTGCTTCCACGCAGCCAGTCGTCTCCCGGCCTGCTTCCACGCAGCCAGTCGTCTCCCGGCCTGCTTCCACGCAGCCAGTCGTCTCCCGGCCTGCTTCCACGCAGCCAGTCGTCTCCCGGCCTGCTTCCACGCAGCCAGTCGTCTCCCGGCCTGCTTCCACGCGGCCCCTAGTGCCAGTTCCCTTAGCTTCAGTCCCGTCAGTTTTGGTCCCTTTTGTTCCCTCCTCTGGTCCCTCAGCTCCTTTCGTTGTGGTTCCCCCTGCAGCCTCAGTCCCAGTCTCCTCTGTTCCTGCTCCCCCGACTCCAGTTTCCCCGCAGTCAGCTTCGGTCCCCTCACCTCTCCCGCAGTCAGCTTCCCCAGTGTCAGCTTCCCCGTCCTCAGCTTCCACACTCCTAGCTCCCTCCGTGTCAGCTCCCTCAGTGTCAGCCTTAGTTCCCTCCTGTACTTCCATTCCTGGTCCCTCGGTCCCCCTAGGTCCCTCAGCCTCCCTGCAGTCACAGTCCATAGCGTCAGCTCCCTCGCCCTCCATAGCGTCAGCTCCCTCGCCCTCCATAGTGTTAGCTTCCACGCACCCACCATCACATGCACCTGGTCCATCCCCCAAGCAGCCCCAGCTGCTCAGTGAAGTAGCTGTGTGCCCTACACCGCAGACCCAGCCTGCACATTCGGAGCCTCACCTTGTAGGCCCCGTTCAGCCCAAGGGTCCGGCTCAGTCGGAGCCGTGTTTGAAGCCCAAGGGTTACGCTCAGTTGGAGCGTCGGGCTCGGTTCGAGCCTCCTGCCTCGTCATGCCGCCGCCGCTTGGAGCGCGGTCGGCCCCCAGTCTGGTCTCCTCGCCGCCGCCGCCTGGAGCGCGGTCGGCCCTCAGTCTCGCCTCGCCGCCGCCGCCTGGAGCGCGGTCGGCCCTCAGTCTCGCCTCGCCGCCGCCGCCTGGAGCGCGGTCGGCCCTCAGTCTCGCCTCGCCGCCGCCGCCGCCTGGAGCGCGGTCGGCCCTCAGCCTCGTCTCGCCGCCGCCGCCGCCTGGAGCGCGGTCGGCCCTCAGCCTCGTCTCGCCGCCGCCGCCGCCTGGAGCGCGGTCGGCCCTCAGCCTCGTCTCGCCGCCGCCGCCTGGAGCGCGGTCGGCCCTCAGCCTCGTCTCGCCGCCGCCGCCGCCTGGAGCGCGGTCGGCCCTCAGCCTCGTCTCGCCGCCGCCGCCGCCGGGAGCGCGGTCGGCCCTCAGCCTCGTCTCGCCGCCGCCGCTGGAGCCGCGGTCGGCCCCCAGTCTCGTCTCCTCGCCGCCGCCGCTGGAGCCGCGGTCGGCCCCCAGTCTCGTCTCCTCGCCGCCGCCGCCGCTGGAGCCGCGGTCGGCCCCCAGTCTCGACTCCTCGTCGCCGCCGCTGGTGCCGCGGTCGGCCCCCTGCCTCGACTCCTGGGCGCCGCCGCTGGTGCCGCGGTCGGCCCCCTGCCTCGACTCCTCGTCGCCGCCGCTGGTGCCGCGGTCGGCCCCCTGCCTCGACTCCTCGTCGCCGCCGCTGGAGCCGCGGTCGCCCGCCTGAGAGGTTTGGACTCTGCTTTTTGGCCCCTTGGCCTGGACGGCCCCCTGAACTATGGACTGTTTGTTCCCCCTGGCCGTTGCTCTTTTTGTTTCTGTTTTTGTCATAGCTCCTGAACTGTTCCTTGTTTTGACCCCGTTTTGGACATTGGAGCTCTCCGGCCTTGTGCCGTCGCTTTTTGTTTCATCCAGTTGTTTTTTTTCTCATTCCGGTGTTTTGTGCCTGTTTTTGGACTTTGTCCCGGCCTTGTGCCCCTGCTGTTTTTGTTGTGGCATTGTGATTTTTGATGTTTTGCTCCCTGCCTTTGTTGCTCCCTGCCTGGTTTTGTTTTTGTTCCGGTCCCTCCGTCCTGGTCCCCCGCCTCCCTCCCTGGTCTGGTTTTGTTTCCTGTTTTGGCCGTCGGGTGCCGGCCTTTGAGGGGGGGGTGCTGTCATGGTCCTGGGCCGTCTGCCCAGCATTTTGTGTTTAGTTCTGTCTTCCCTGAGTTTTGTTGTTTTTCAGTTGTTTTGATACGTTTGTTCCCCTCGTCCCTGTCTCCCCTGCTCCATGTTCTTGTCATGATGTCTTGTCCCTGACCTCCTGTGTTTTCATGTTGAGTTTATTCCTAGTGTTGTGACTAGTCTGTGTCTCTGCCCCGTGGCTGTGTGCCAGTCCCCCGTATGTAGTCTGCGTGCGCCTTGGTTAGTCACTTCCTGTATTATTTTGACAGTCGTATGTTCCCTGTGCTTTGTGTTTAGTTTTGCTTCCCATGTTGTTAGTTTCATTTGCTTCACCTGTTGTTCCCTGCTGTTTCCTCTTGCCCTGATTACCCAGTGTGTACTTAAGCCCTCAGTTTTGTTTTGTTCTCTGTCGCGTCGTCTTCAGTGTTCCCTCGCTGTGTGTCTCCCTGCTCCTCCTCAGGTTTTGGTTTAGTCCCTTCCCAGTATAGGTTTGTTTTGTATTTTTCCAATAAATCCTGTTTCTTTGAGTCTGCATCCTGGGGTCCAATTCTGCCTGCCACACACACGCCATGACATACAATTAGCTAAGACAACTGGGTCAAGTGATGGCTCTTTAAGTAATGGTTTAATTACTGCCACTTTAAAGGCCTGTGGTACGTGGCCCATTAATAAAGATAAATTGATCATATTTGAGATCAAAGCATTAATTAATGGTTGGACTTCTTTAAGTATTCTTGTAGGAATGGGGTCTATTAGGTTTTGAGGAAGTTATTAAAGTTAACTCAGAAAGATCAGAGAGAAAGTATTGTAGTACTGAAAGTAGCTGTACATAATGTCTGTGAGATGGTATTGAATAATTTTTTCCTCTAATGGTTAAAATTTTATTTGTGAAGAAATTCATGAGATGGTTAAAAGAGCTCTGAGGTTTTGTTCAACCTGTTTACAGTGCTGAAAAGAAACCTGGGGTTGTTCTTATTTTCTTCAGTCAGTTGTCCTAGCTTTTTTTAATAGAGCAACAAACTCTTTTTTCCAGGCTAAAAGAAGATCTTCTAAATTAGTGAGATGCCACTTCCGCTCTCACAGGCACAATCTCCACTGGATTTTAAGAGGCACTAGGCAAACAGCTTGATTGATTGCCGTTATTTCAAATGAATCATGTGAAGTGCAAAATTGCTCTTGATTGAAGGAAAATTGAAGTAGAATTTTTACTTTGATTTTGGCAAAACAAGGTTCATGGGGTTATGGGCACACTAAGACAGACACAGGGAAAGAAAGAAACACCACCATGAAGAAAGAGACAAAGTGCAAGGAAAGGAGACAAAGCAAAGATTTTACAGTAAATGGGCTGGGTGAAAAAGACTGAGAGGTAAACAGAGCAACAGAAAGTCTTTGAAAGGAATTGGGAAGAAAGAGTGAATAACAAGAGAAAGGTCATGGCAATAATTGGGGCCATTCATCATGGGACACTTTTAGGAGTATGTGTTATGTGCCATCCATCCATCCATTGAACCATCGGCTCTCTGAGTGGCTGTTGATAAGACTGTCTGGAGGCAGGCCAGTCACCAAACAGCTTCTGTCCATTTCTGCTGCATAACACTTCAAAACCATATTCTCAGAGTATGGACATCTTAGTATGTGCGCAGTGTGAGCATTATGAAGAGTATGAAAATCACATCATGAATGCTAGTGTTGTGAAATTGTGCACAGACACAAATGTATAAATCTGAGATGTCCACTTAATCGTAACAGTCCAGTAATGTTTTTTTTTCTGTGTGTGTGTGTGTGTGTGTGTGTGTGTGGGTGTGAGGGGGGGGCAAAATTAATTAATTAAGCATGAACCTTTATTATTGGCCTTTATCAGCAGTCAACCTGCAGACGAGGAAAGAAAAAGGATGAAAAAATTGTGAACTAACATAAAATTATATGTGTGATCTCCCTTTCCCTTTCTTGTAGAACTTCAAGGCACCCAGAGTTTTGCTTTGAAGACAGATAACGAGGAGGAGAAGAAGAAGAAGAAGAGGGAACAAACTGGAAACAGAACAGAAAAAAAGCACAAGGCAACAGAAAGGAGAAAGACAACAAAAGACAACAAAAGAGAAAAGATTTCTGTCAGGAAAGAAAAAGAACAATAAAGTTTTTTTTTTTTGTTTTTTTTTTACATATTGCATTTTTTTGTGTATTTATGTAAATATTTAGATAATCTTGGGGTATTCTAACTTTGACTATTTTTTTTTCAATGTTTGAAACATGTGACAATAGCCAGGCCAGACATATCAGGAACCAAATATCTACTTATAATTGGAGCTGATATCACCTATTTGCCAATATCGGCATTTATAATGGCAGGAGAAACATCTTTCAACCATGTTATTAGCGTTGATGTGGCATAACTTGTTCATCAGAGGACACTCTGTAACTTCCCTGTTGGTAAAATGCACGTTTGGAACACCACAAACAACAACCAGATGATCTGAGAGGTAAATGAGTAATCCACGCCGTGGCATTCTGGCAGGACAAGCAACGCAAGCAGTGCTTTCCTAGTGAACTCTAAAAATAAATGAGCCTTTGTGTTCTTTTCGGTCAGCAGTGGTTTTCTCCTTGGAACTCTCCCATGGATGCCTTTTTTTCCCATTTCCTTTCTTGTTGTTGAATCATGAACACTGATAACTTAACTGAGGCCTGCAGTTCTTTAAATGTTGTTCTGGGTTATTTTGTGACTTTCTGGATGAGTCATTGATGAACTCTTGGAGAAATTCCTGGGAAGGTTCACCATTGTTCCAAGTTTTCTCCATTTGTGAGTAATAATATTTTTCACAGTGCTATAGATACAGAAGGCATTATTAGCAGGGTAGCTATTAATTAGCCTGACAATTTATCTCAGAGAGAGAGAGAATAGAAACAAATAATCTACTGCATCACACATCACGTGACAGTTGTTACAATCTACTGCACATTTTAAAATATATAAGCAGGGTTCTCTATATTATGTAGAGTGTACTAATGGTGTTCGCACTAGAAAGTATCCTGCAGAAATTTCTTGACACGATAAAAGTAAAACGTTATCCTCTGTGCTTTCTCACTCATACAGTAACAGTCAGTGCAGCTTAGCATATGGTGATGTTTGACCTTGGCGATGGTCCTGAGTGAGTGCATATATGTCTGTCTGAGGTCTCCAGCATGCAATGATGTGCAACACCCCTGAGGAAAGTGATGTAGTTAGCATGGTAATGGGATCATAGTGGAGATCATATCAGAAATGTATATATAGTGGATCTCCTTTGAAGAAAAATATGTGCGGTGGACCTGCAGAAAACCCACTTGAGAAATATTTAGGGGGGCTTTACACAACAATATCTATCTATCGATTTTCATCCAGTATTCTGTAACCATTGTGAGCTGTCCTTGGATCTTGCAGGGCTCCTCTTAACCTTGCTGTCAGCTCTCCCTGTGGGTCTTCAGTTCACAGGCTTTTTCACAGCAAGCCCACACTGGTCTCAGTATAGAGCCAAACCAATAAAGTTTTATATCATGGGCTCAGACAAACCACTGGTGTGCACAGCAGGGCAGGTGGAACTAGTCCTGCTGTTTTTGTCCTTTTAGCTTTTTTTTTTATATATTCTTGAACATGCTACAAGTGACAAACCATGAATCCCATCCACGGAGCAATTATAAAGAATTTAACTGTGTTCTCTATTTGTAGGCTGGCCAAACTTGACATCTCTCAGAACTGTGTCTTCAGAAACCAAAGCAAGCTAAAATATGCCGCAGAGAATTCTGCAGGAGATGCACCCACTCAGATTATTGCTTTTTAAAGTTTGTACAGACAAAAATATGGTACTATTTTCAAGAGTTTGAGTGAAAATTTAAAGGAAATAACTAAAACTAGTCAGAGTTCCAAAGCAAAGCTGAGATGCTGCTTTTGATTCACATCAGGAAGAGTTGACAAGAAAATATGCACAGGGTTGTCAAATTTAGTTTGACAAAGAGGCATACTTGGAACTAGGAACTGCATTAAGGGCAAAACCTACAGTATGAAGTGTATTAAAATGGTTTAATTTCTTTTAAAGGCATGTCTCGTATAACCATTTCACATACAGTTTGGTCCACATACAACTGTCCAACAGTCAGTGAAAAATATGCTCAGTCTTTATATCACTTAGTAAATTTTGTATGCTTAAAACAAATCATTGCAAACAGACACAGGCCTCCCTTTCTGCTCAGTAAAGACATGGGTTCCCCCACACTGTAAAAAAAAAAAAATCAGTAACAGAATTTTTCCTATAAATTTTACAGAATTTTCCTGTTATTTTTAAATATCAATTAAATATCAATAAAATTACAAAAAACAGACAGTGAATTAACATGTCTAAAGTTAAATAACATGAAAAATGTGTACCTGTGAATAAACATGATTTTTAATTGTTTTTTACGGAAAATTCATTTTTTTTCCCACACAAAATGACTGTAACATTAATATATAATAATTTCCAGAATATCCATCTATAATAATCCCTCTGGCAATTTCCTGCTCCCCTCTCCCCTCACTCATGAACAAGACCCCAAGACACTTAAACTCCTCCACTTGGGACAGCAATTTTTATAACATCTGCAAGTATTAGTAAACTGTCAAAACAGTTAACAGCCCAACCACCCTGAGCACACCTGATCTCATCTGATCACCTCTGATCTTGGACGCTAAGCAGGATCGGGCCTGGTCAGGGCTTGGATGGGTCCTGTTTGGGGTGGCTGCAGGGGCGTAGGAATGAGTTTCCTATTGGGGGGGACACATATCGGAAACCTGACAGATCCATAAATACTCTGAGAAAAGCATTTAAAAAATGCTATTTGATCTTTTACTTTCTTATTTTTCAAATGTTTCTTGGAAAAATAGTGTTGTGTACACTTATATGATTGCATGTATAATTTACATATGTATATGTTTTATAATCGTAGGACGTGGGCAAACTGGCTTGATCACAGATAAATGTTACCAGTGCATAGATAACTGTTACCAGTGCATTGTTACCAGTGCACAGATAAATGTTACCAAAGCACAGATAACTGTTACCAGTGCACAGATAATTGTTACCAATGCACAGATAAATGTTACCAATGCACAGATAAATGTTACCAGTGCACAGATAAATGTTACCAGTGCACAGATAAATGATACCAATGCACAGATAATTGTTACCAATGCACAGATAAATGTTAACAATGCACAGATAAATGTTACCAGTGCACAGATAAATGTTACCAGTGCACAGATAACTGTTACCAGTGCACAGATAAATGATACCAATGCACAGATAAATGTTACCAATGCACAGATAAATGTTAACAATGCACAGATAAATGTTACCAGTGCACAGATAAATGTTACCAGTGCACAGATAATTGTTACCAATGCACAGATAAATGTTACCATTGCACAGATAAATGTTACCAGTGCACAGATAAATGTTACCAGTGCACAGATAAATGTTACCAGTGCACAGATAATTGTTACCAATGCACAGATAAATGTTACCAGTGCACAGATAATTGTTACCAATGCACAGATAAATGTTACCAGTGCACAGATAATTGTTACCAATGCACAGATAAATGTTACCACTGCACAGATAAATGTTACCAGTGCACAGATAAATGTTAACAATGCACAGAGAAATGTTAACAATACACAGATAAATCGTCCCCTTAGAATTATAAGGTAACTGAGTTATTGTCATATACTTATTTGCTGACCACTTATAAACAATATGTAAGAGATTTTTTTCAAATATATATATTTTTGGGCGTTTTATTCACAAAATAATAAGGTTCTCTCTGCAAAATCAAACTTTAACTTGGTACTATAAGGTTCTATCTGTGAACAATAGGCACTTGAAATGTTCACAAGAGAGCCAATCAGGCTGCTTCTTTTTTGTAATGTTGGTTCCCAATGTCAAGCAAAGGAGCAGAGGAGATGCTAGAGAAAATGTTTCATGGTAAGCTGGGGCTGTTTACAAGACATCTAAAGCTTGAGGATTTCAAAAATGAGTTGACAACAGACAGAAGTACTAATGGCAGGAAAATTCTTAACTTTTGATTTCTTTTTTTTTTAGATTGCACTGAGCTGTTTCTTTGCACTGTTAGCTACGAAGCTAGCGAGCTAACGCTAGTTTTGTATTGTTTGTCTGTGGTCAGTGCTAACATAAAAAAACAAACAATGTAGTTGGTAATATTGAGAATAGTCAAAGGTCATAATATAAGTTACCTCACGTATAAAATATTATTGATTGAAGAATGACTTCACATTTTAATATATTCTATGACCTAGCAGTAGTACCACGCTAATGAGCTCTGTCTATTTTTATTTCTGTCATCAAACTCCAGAAGAACAAATAAAAGAAAAAACACCAGAAAAGGGACGGCAAAGAAATTGTTACATTTTTCCAGAATAAATACAACTGAAAGAAAACAGTTCATTGTCAGTGACATTTTTATAGCAGAATGATTTTAATTAAAGATCCAAGTTTAAAAAATCTACCTTTTAAGTGGGATGAGTTTTTATTTGGATTTTTGTACTCAGTGGACATGGACTCAGAATCTAAATGTTTATTCAAAATTTTAAAGAATGCTTTTTCAGGTAGATTACAGCTTGTAAAATTTAAAAAGATCTAGGCACATTTAATAGGATTTTGATATTACTGATTTAGAATACATATAGGGTGTGTTTCATAATCGTGTGTGAACAAGACTTATTCCATGTGTAATTTTTGCTATACAGAGTGCAAAAAATTTAAAGTTCAATATCTCAAAACTGGTCAGAACGTAGATAGAACCTTATAATTCTAAGGGGGCAAAATGTTACCAGTGCACAGATAAATGTTACCAATTCACAGATAAATGTTACCAGTGCACAGATAAATGTTACCAATTCACAGATAAATGTTACCAGTGCACAGATAAATGTTACCAGTGCACAGACAAATGTTACCAATTTACAAATAAATGTTACCAATGCACAGATAAATATTATCAGTGCACAGATAATTGTTACAAATGTATAGATAATTGTTACCAGTGCACACATAAATGTTACCAATGCATATTTACCAGTGGACAGATAAATGTTACCAGTGCACAGATAATTGTTACCAGTGCACTAGCATAAAGTTTCATTACAAATGTATGTGAGCTTGGGGGCCCCCTGGTGGTGGTAGCCGCATATGTCGCCTATGCCTCAGTCCGGCTCTGTTCATGACAACGATCCCGACAGATTGTTTTATCTCATTTAAGAGTTTCTGACTCCCGCCGCTGTCTCCCACCTCCCAAACACTCAGAGCCGTTCAGAGGAATCAGGGGAGCGCATGTTGTGCCTTCAAAATAAAAGCACGTGAGTTAAAGATTTCAAAATCAAGTATTTTTCTCCTCTGCTGTGTAATTTTTGGTTGGGACAAATGCGCCTGTCTCCAATATTGGGGGGGACACGTCCCCTCCATCCCCCCGGTTCCTACGCCTATGAGTGGCTGTGTCTCAGGAGGTAGAGCAGGTCACCTACTAATCAGAAGGTTGGTAGTTTGAGCCCTACCTGCTCAAATCTGCTGGATTAATAACTGCTTTTATTCGGAACAGAAAAGTTACCTTTTTTTTAATGGTATTTTTCTGGCATCCCAGCTGCCAGAATATTTCTGTTTTTTTTTTTTTGTACAGATATATATATATTTTTTACAGCGCAGTCCCCTCACTGAAGAGATCATCTGCCTTCAACATCAACTCTCCTTTTTCATTACATTCTGCGTTAGCTTGCAGGTGCTGTGTAGGTGTGCTCCTCTGTTTATCTTGATGTTGCTATGCAGATCACAGCTATAAATGGGCAGGCCAAAATTTATTAAGAACCTAAAGTGGCCAGATTTCCAGCCTTGATTTCTGATACTCTGCTCTAATTCATTTTGCCACCTCCACTCCTACAGCTTATCGTCCATGCATAGATTAATATTTTAGAGTGATCAAACTTGATGATTTGGCAAATCAGATTTTTTAGTTCTTCAGAGCAATTGTTTGGATTCATTGTCACAGCAAAGTATCCTTAATAGAAAAAAAAAAAACTACTGAGGAGCAAGTTTATTTACTGTAAACAATACTAAATAACAGATTTTAACAGCCTAAACATGATGCACCATTCTTTTGGGAGAAACTTGCTGAGCTCTGTATATTCACGAGAGCCTTTTATGTGGAGATTATTGCATGATCATCATTCTGCAGTGAACCTTTTAGAGGGATTTGCTTCAGCTTTGTAGCCATAATAGGAGATGATGTGGCATATCTTTCCATAAATAATTCTGAATGAAATAAAGAAATCACACCATTTGGCCTGTGATATGACACAGACAGTAGGAATGTCCAATGAGCTTGCTTTACCTGAAATCAAGTCACTGCTGCACCCTGGACAGATTACAGGTAAAGATCAGCAAATTTCACACCCTTTAATCACACCCTTTGATCATCCTCACCCAGCTGACATGGACATTTTACAGAAACCTCCATCTGCAATGGTAGAGAAGTAAAATATTTACAGGTGTTGTTCTTGTGTGTGTTTCTTCACTGCCTGTGTAACATCACAAATAAAGTCACTCAAAGATTTGATGTTCTGCATGGGTTCTCTCCAGGTACTCCAGTTTCCTCCCACAGTACAAAGACATACATGAGGTTAAGAAGATTCTAAGCTGGCTGTATGTGTGAATGGTTATTTGTCTCTTTGTGATGGCACTGCAATAGACTTGCGACCTGTCCAGTTTGTATCCTGCCTGTCACCCTATGGCAGCTAGGATGGGCTCCAACCCCCTGCCCCTCCGTCACCCAGAATTAGACAAGTAGGAGAAAATTGATGGGTGGAATAGTGGACATTTAAAACAGAAGTCTTTACATACGCCTTTCATGGTATTGTGCAAAACACTGAACTACAACATATATCTAATATGAAGGCATTACTTTAACCTGGCAATCACTCTTTAAAAATAAACTAAACCAGATTAGCTAAAGGAAATAAAATTCTCATGAACTATAGCATCACAGTGACATTTAGTTAAATCTCCGTTATACCTAAAGGAAGCAAAACCTCATGTAACTTTCTTAATTCAAGCTTTTCTGCAAACTCTCGCCTCTTAGTTTAGAGTTTTTGCTGAATCCTCACCAGCAGTGTGACTCTGCAGACTTTTCATATGCATGTGGAGTTTGACAAAATGCAGAAAGACTGAGTACCTGGGGCTGTGAACTCACAAACAGTAATCAGTTGTGATTGTTGGTAGCGAGTCAACAGGAGGGGGTGGTAGTGGTGATGGAGGGGTGATGAGGGTGATGGAGCAAGCTCGTTAAAAAGTGAGTAATCTGCCCTCAAGAATTGCTTCATTCAGAATTGGACTTCATTAACCCTTTGCGTGTCTTCTCAGTGTGTGTGAGTGTCAGGGTTATAATAGTTTTGGATTTTACATTATAGTTTAGTTTTAGTTAGTTTTTACTTTTTTTTCTTTAATTCAGTTAGTTTTAATTAGTTTTCAGAGTGGATTTTCTCGTTTTTATTAGTTTTTATTTTTGGTTTCATACTTAGTTTCAGTTAGTTTCAGTATTAGTTTTAGTATTTTCATACCTAATCAGGTGCAAGATTCAAGGCGCAAAAGTGACTATTGTGTAATGAAAACTTGACAAAAGATACAGTTTAAAGAAATATATTCAACAACCAACTGTTCAAAAGACATGCTAAATGTGTGTAATATTAAGGACACACATGAACATCAACAGGGAGAAACAAAGAAAAACATGAACTCCCAAACTCAATAAATTCTACAATAAACTCCACAATAAAGTTCAGCATCAGTGCAGTAGATTAAGAACACCTACATGTGGTGTTTGACAAAAACAAACTCTTTGAAGGAGTCAAAGCTCAAATCCATCTGCATCCTGATGTTCTCACCACCTGAAGCTGCTTCTGTTTTGGAGCTAGCTTGGTTAGATGCTCGCTAATTAAACCTGCAGGGTCTTTGCGGCCTCTGTACACAACCTACGGAACTTGCCGACCTCATGTCCACATTTATGCTTGTGTAGCTGGATTGTGAGTGTTAATTACCTTGTGGTCGTGTGCAGGTGTTTGTACTCAAAGAACCTCCATACGGGACTCTGCCGCTTTCTCTGCAGACCGCAGCCATTACTTTGCGGACCAGCGCGGTGAGCGCACGCACATGCGCACTCACACAGATGTCCTGTGGCGCTCCCAGCTTAAACTCGGAGAGCGGAAACAATGATTTCATATCAATCCACAAGGCTTAAAAAAAAACAAGTAAATGAAAGTCAGCTTATCGATAATTTCAGTTAGTTTTAGTTAGTTTTGTAAACTCACAATTCAGTTTTAGTTAGTTATCGTTTTTTCCTTTTAATTATAGTTTTTATTTATTTCAGTTAACGACAATGTTTTTTCAATTTCAGTTTTCGTTATTTCGTTCGTTTTCGTTAACTATAATAACCCTGGTGAGTGTGTGTGTTTTTGTCTTTCTCCTTCTGGCCCTCCACCTCCCTGTGCCCAGCGAACTCTCACCCTCTCTCAAACCCTTGCGGATGACTTGCCTGTTAGAAGGCTAACTGGAGCACTCAGCTGGAAAATTAATGGCTTTTCATGTGGTGTATTCACTTTGGTCAACATCCTTAGAGGGTAGAGGCAGCGCAAAGATTGTGTTCACGTTTATATTGCTTGTGTAGCAGTTGGTGCTTATGAATTTCATCAAAACACCTTTTTTTTTCTATTAAATCTTTTATTTTGGATTTTAATCTCCTACATGTGTGTTTTGAGTCTGTGCGGATGTGTGTGTGGATGTGCATCATGTGATGACATGCGTAGGTACGTGCATGTGTGCTCCCGTCACAGTATGCTCCAACGTGGCCGGAGGTGGGCTACTGTCATGTTGATCTCTGATGATATAAGTTTGTTAAAGCCATCAGCTGTAATTTGAATATCACCAAACTGCTGTATCTTGTTCTATTTAATATCTGACTCGTCCTGTAGAGGTTTGCGTTCATTATCTGAAGTTTTTAATGAGTTTTATCTTGAGGGCATAAGGTTAAGAGATTCAAGAGCGTTTTATTGTCACGTGCACAGTCAGTTACACTGAACAATGAAATTCTTACTGTTGAAATTCAATGAAATCCTGCTCAATAATAATAAATATTAAAATATATAATATATAAAAATAGACAAAATAGATAACTTATATACATGAGGTAAACCGTATAGAGGAAGTTGCAGTGAATGAAATATGTTTGTGCAGTGGTACAGCAGTGGGTTATTGTAAGCAGTCTTGTGTAAACTCTCATATGCATATAGTGCAATTTGCAGTCCAAAATACAAAGCAGAGCCCTGTGTATGTGTGTGTCAGTCCTCATGTCAGAGGTGGCCTGTGCAAAAAAGCTGTTCCTCATTCTGGTGGTTCTTGATTTCACACTCTGATACCGCTGCCCTGATGGCAGGAGTGTAAAGAGGCCGTGCTGTGGGTGCGTTGGATCTTTTATGATGTTACGTGCTCTTCTGATGACCCTGGTGTGGTAAATGTCCTCCAGTGATGGTAAGGCAAATCCTGAGATGGATCTGGCAGTCTTCACCACCCTGTGAAAAGTCTTTCTGTCCTGTGCAGAGCAGTTCCCAAACCAGACTGAAAGGCCACTGGTGAGAACGCTCTCGATGATGCCCCTGTAAAAGCTGCTAAGAATTTCTGCTGGCATGCCAAACTTCTTCAGCCATCTCAGGAAATACAAACGCTGCTGTGACTTCTTTTCCAGGCGAGTGGTGTTGTGACCAGGAGAGATCGTCACTGATGTGAGTGCCCAGGAATTTGAAGGTGTTCACCCTCTCCACCACTTCTCCCCCTATATGGAGTGGTGTGTGTTGCACCCTCCTCCTCCATGGATCAACAATCATTTCCTTAGTCTTGCTGGTATTTAAGGAAATATTGTTCTGGTGGCACCATGTCACCAGGTCTGCCACCTCTCTCCTATATGCTGTCTCATTACCTCTGGTGATTAGTCCAATTACTGTGGTATCATCGGCAAACTTGATGATACTGATGTTGTGCTGGGAGGCAACACAGTTGTGAGTAAAGACAGTGTATGGCATCGGACTGAGTACACAACCTTGGGGCATTCCAACGTTAACGGTCACTGTTCTTGATGTGTGATTCATAATTCTGACAGACTGTGGCCTTTCTCTCAGAAAGCTCTGGATCCAGTTGCAGATGGTGTTCGACAGTCCAAGTGAGTAGAGTTTCTCAGTCAGTTCGGCTGGTATTACCTTGTTGAATGCTGAGCTGTATTCAATGAACAGCATTCTCACGTAACTGTCTTTGTTCTCTAGATGTGATAGGGTGGTGTGGATGGCAGCGTTCACAGCATCCTCTGTGGACCTGTTCTGTCGGTAGGCAAACTGAAATGGGTCTACAGTGTCCGGGATGTTGTCCTGAATGTGAGTCATGACTAACCTTTCAAAGCACTTCATAATGATGGGAGTCAGTGCAATTGGCCGGTAGTCATTGAGGCTGGTGACTTGGTTATTCTTAGGCAGGGGGATGATGGTAGTTGCTTTAAAGCAGGTGGGTAATACTAGCATGCTAAATTATACCACATTCCAGACACCTCTGAGGTTGGAACTCGGCACAAACTCGGGAGTCATGTTCCAGTAGTAGAGTTGGAAGTAAAAAAAAACAGGATTTGCTTTGGTTCTTAGCAGCCATGACTCGGGAACAATGCAATCTTGAATGTTTACATTCACATCATAGATGCATCTACTAAAAAGTTTGGACAAGTTCAAATGTTGGTGAAGGTCACAGGTCAAGTTTTATGAAAATCTTGTGAAGGCGTTAACTCGAGAACGATGTGACCTAGGTTCTTCAAATTCACACCATAGATGCATGCTGTTCAAACCAGACCCATTACTATAACAGCACTTTGCCTACGACACGCACGGGTTACACATGTGTTCATCAAACATTTATTTGGAACGATTTTGCCTGTTTCTTTTTCTTCTACATATAGGTTGTACATGAAATCAACCAGCTAGTATCATCACACGAAAACATCCCCATTAATTATGTTACATGAATACTTACTCATGCTCTTACCTAAAGTAGCTTTATGCTCTTTGATCTTTCAGCATATCTCCTCCTTATCACTAAGCTTACCAATCTTGTCATTATGAGCCTGTGGCTGTGCAGGATTTCTCTCTGGTGTATCACAGAATGAGTGAGTGACCCCTAACGGCAAGACACTCAAGACTGGAGGCAAATCAGGCAATTCAGAGTCTGACTTTCTCAAGATAGTGCGTCTGCACTTCAAGCATGCATTTTGAATTTGTGTGAGAGAAGGACAGAGACGAACAGAAGGTAGATGATTTTTTTTTTTTTTTGGAGCTCTCATTTCCACTCTGACATGCCTCATATCCCCATCAGCGGTTCTGTTTCTTACTCTTATCAGGGCCGCATAGGGCACAGACTATAAGCCTGGCTTCTGGTGCAGTAGCTTTAGCAAGAAGTCAATGCACCGAACCACTAAGCATTAGAAATAAACAGAGAACTGTTTCTTCATCCTTGAATAAAAGTGCATATGAGGGCAGTGACAGCCTGAGGAACCAGTAAATAAAATACTTACCTCTCGATTTACATTTGCAGGGGTTGCATTAAGTCAAATCATCACTGTGTTTGTATGCGTATAGCGTTCAGATAAAAATCTTTTGTTACCAAGTTTTAATTCAGATTTCCTCTACATGCATCCACCTTTATCTAGAGACCTAATCCAGCAGCTGCCTTATGCTCCAAAGTGTTTCACCAATCTCTAGATCACAGGTACGTTTTGCTAATCTGATCAAGTGAGACCCTGTGGTTGCTTTACTGATGAAAGTTTAACAATTGTTCACTTAATATCAACAGTAAGGTTATGTTGTTATTTGAGGTCTAGCTTTTTAGAGAGTGTGTGCTATTATTTGTGGCTTAAAGGTCATATGGACATACATGGTCAAGTCTAAATTTAAAACAGACCCCAATGCTTAATGTAATTTTAAAAAATGCATATCAAAGTGAGTTACAGTTCAATTACCTTTTTCCAGTCTACATCTGTAGAGCCCAAGCACAGGACACGGACATGTAAGCGGGTTAAACAAGAAGAACCCAAAATTATGACTGGTGACACATACATGATGAGACATAGGTGGAAACAATGAAACTAATGAGGGCGAGGTAGACATTCACCAAAGTGGGAAATGAGCAAATGCATGAAATAAAGAAAACTAATCTTTAAAGTAAAATAGGAAGTAAGCAAAAGACAAATAATTAGAACTCAAACATGGTTTGATTAGCGTGAAATCAAAAATACATTTGCATCTCAGCTGAGAAGCTGCCCGCTTTGTATCAAAAAAACTCATCAAAATGGTCAACATCTACATGTGTTGTTTCAGTGTTTTGTGCAGTCAGAGTTGAATTTGCCTGCATGGACCACAGTAAAATTGTTTTGTGGTTTCCAAAGAAATGGCTGGACGTAAAACCTCTGAGAGCGAGAGCCACAGCACAGCCTGTACATTCAATCCCAGGTGTGGAACAAGATACATATTAGCAGACAGTGCCAAATGAATGTCACACTGACACAGAGGTCAGGTTGTAGACTTAGACATTTTCTTCTCTGCTTCATTTTAGATAACCATCATAAATCCATTAGTTACACTAGAACATTATCAGTAGTCAGACGATGAATAAAATGTTTCCAGTGGAGATCAGAGATGTAGATGTACAGTACCAGTCGAAATCAAAATTAAATAGTAACTTTATAGAAATCACTTGGCAGACTATGCATAAACAATAACAAGGTCTGATTTGCACTGATGAGCTGCTGCTCTGAATGTGGAAGTGTATAAAAGGAGCTGAAGCCTTTCTGTATATGCACTCTTCTGCTTATCAGTATTACACATCGGAATGGTTATGTTAGGCTTCTGCTAAAGGAGGAGAGAGTGCTAATATGAATGAATCCATATGTATGGGATAATCTTTATTAGGCTGATTACATTAAAAGGCAATTAATTTACACTTTACAGTAGTTTAAGATACACTAACTGGATTGCATATATTCTGTTTAATATATGCTAACTAGCTCTGTAGTTTAGCATGAATTTGAGATTGTTTGCTAGCTTAAGCTAACTGTTAGCTTCCTTAAGTAAATACATGTCTTGTACCATTCAGTAAAAATCAATGTACGTGGGGGTTTTTTTGCCCTAATTTCTCTCCATAGCTTTTCCATCAATGTATCCCTGACATCTGCATGTCTAATTGACAAAAGAAAGGGTTAATATTACAAAGATAAACCCCATAAAAATATATGTTGTATTTATGGTGTTTATTCAAGACTAATAAAAGTACAAACATATGCAGTGTTGAAGATGGATGTAGCGACTGTGAGCATTCTCCGATGACTTTGAAGATCCCTGGCCCAATTTAATCCCTGATTGTTAGCATATCCACCTGTGTGCAGCATTGTTTTAAGCCATAATTTACTCTGCTAATGAAAAGAATTGGTTTGTCATGGCTTATTAGGTTTATCCTGTTTGACGAAACAAATATAGAACCTGCGCACAGGAAGAAGCTCATTTCATACTATGCTTTCATTTTCAAGCATAAGGATAAACCAATGGCTCAGTAGTGGCGGTACTTCCTTTGGACTTTGTGATGTTCCAGACTGCACCAACATGATGGTGTTAAAATAAATCGAAACATGATTAAAACTTTTGGTGTTATTTAGTTTTTGTATCTGCAATTTCTTCTTTTGTACAGCTTCACTCTGTAGATGGACCATTTGTACAGTATGGTAATGCTGACTGAATCACTCTGACAATAAAACATCACATGAACTTTTTTCTGTGCCTGCAGTTGTCCTGTGTTCACTGAGATCATGAACATCAAAGAGTTTCTTAGACCCAGGCAGCTAAACAGTTGCACCCCCACCTTACCTTCAACAGCACCATAACCATCCAAAACACAAAAACCTGTTTTGGCCTCTGAACTACCTGGCCTTGTTGTTTGGTACAGTATCCCAAGGCCTGTAGTGAACGTGGAGGGTCAGCAAGGAAATGTCAGAGCGCTGACAGAATTGTGATGTAATCACAGAAAGGTCAGGAGTAGGGAGGGAAGGAAACTGGGATTATCAAATAAGCACAGAGAGACTGAAGGGTGGAGATTGCCTGTCAACCAAAGTAAATCGAAGTAGGGAATCACACAGATTTTCTAGTTAAAGGTTATGTGACTATATTTACAGCCTGTCCACATTTCAACCTGTGAAAACCACACATACACTGTGCAAACAACACATCTTGGTTTTGCAGTATATATACATTTGGACTGCTTTGGTTATACAAAAATATGCTTTTGATTACTTGATGAGATTAATTGATTGTTTTTATGTCTGCTTAAAGGAATCTCAGCATACACTATATTGCCAAAAGTATTCACTCACCCATGCAAATCATTGAATTCAGGTGTTCCAATCACTTCCATGGACACAGGTGTATAAAACCAAGCACCTAGGCATGCAGACTGCTTCTACAATCATTTGTGAAAAAATGGGTCGCTCTCAGGAGCTCAGTGAATTCCAGTGTGGTACTGTGATAGGATGCCAACTGTGCAACAAGTCCAGTCGTGAAATGTCCTTGCAACTCAATATTCCACATTCAGCTGTTAATGGTATTATAACAAAGTGGAATTGGGAATGATAGCACCTCAGCCACGAACTGGTAAGCCATGTAAAATGACAAAGCAGGGTCAGGGGATGCTGAAACGCATAGTTAACAGAGGGCACCAACTTTCTGCAGACTCCTGACCTGCAGACTTTGTGACCTTCCAAACAAAGTGCATAGAGAACTTCATTGAATGGGGATTCCATGGCCAAGCAGCTGCAGTGAAGTCTTGCATCACCAAGTGCAATGCAAAACTTCAGATGCTGTGGTGTAAAACACGCCACCACTGGACTCTAGCAGGGTTCTAGCTAGCAATTGACTGCCTAGTGCTGCTAGGCTGAGAATTCCAGCTTTTAGATACAGGAACCGATCACGATCATCAAAGTCTGACAGTTGCCAGGAGAACAATACTTGTCTGACTGTATTGTGTCAAGTGTAAAGTTTGGTGGAGGGGGATTATGGGGTGGGGTTGTTGGGCTTGGCTCTTTAGTTCCAGTGAAAGGAACTCTTAATGCATACCAAGATATTTTGGACAATTGCATGCTCCCAACTTTGTGAGAACAATTTGGGGATGGTTCCTTCCTGTTCCAACATGACTGCACACTAGTGCACAAAGCAAGGACCATAAAGACATGGATGTGTGAGTTTAGTGTGGAAAAACTTGCCTGGCCTGTACAGAGGCCTGACTTCAACCCAATAGAACACCATCCATCCACTTCTCCTGTTCAGGGTCGTGGGGGGACTGGAGCCTATCCCAGCTGACACGGGGCAAGAGGCAGGGTACACCCTGTACAGGTCGCCAGCCTGTCACACAGGGCCAACACAGAGAGACAGACAACCATCCACACTCACATTCACACCTATAGGCAATTTAGAGTGGCCAATTATCCTAACCCCAGCAACTGCATGTCTTTGGACTGTGGGAGGAAACCGGAGTACCCGGATAAAATCCATGCAGACATGGGGAGAGCATGCAAACTCCACACAGAGAGAGAGAGGCCTGGGCCAAGGTGGAATCAAACCCAGGACTTCCAGATAGTATTCTAACTGTGAGGCAGCAGGGCTAACCACCGTGCCACTGTACTGCCCACCAATACAACACCAATAGAACACCTTTGGGATAAATTAGAGTAGAGACTGTATGCCTGGCATCAGTGTCTGACCTCACAAACGTGCTTCTGGAAGAATGGTTAAAAATTCCCATAAACACACTCCTAAACCTCGTGGAAAGCCTTCCCAAAAAAGTTGAAGCTGTTATAGCTGCAAAGGGTGGGCCGACATCATATTAAACCATATGTATTAAAAATGGAATGTCACTCAAGTCCATAAGCATGTGAAGGCAGACGAGCAAATACTTTTGGCAATATAGTGTATATCCGTTGTTTACTTGTATACTTATACAACCAAGGTTGCAGAGGTTGCTGGAGCCTGTTTCAGCTGACATTGGTGGGGTACACCCTGGAGAGGTTGCCAGACTACCAGCCTAATAAAGAGAGACAGACAACCATTCCCATCAAGTCTTTGGACTGTGGGAGAAAACCAGAACACTGCACAAACATACACAAAGAGAGCACACAGACTCCACACAAAAAGAGCCCAGGCAGGATTTGACACCAAACCTTTTTGCTGAAACTGATACCCTGAGATGTGATGCTTGTATACCCTCGGTTATTCACAAAGACATATTATTATTCATGAAAAAGTCCAATTATATTAAATGCTAAAGTCTATATTTTCCTGTTAATGTCTACTCACCTGAAGCAGTTTCCGAGCTTATTTTCATGAGCTGAGCCAGCTGTCCAAGGACAGTATCTCATTAAACAGTCATTTGTATGTAACCTTAAGAGGACATACCACATCTCCTAAAGGACATGCAGTTTCAGGGTCAAGAGTCTAATACATCAATATAAATATGTGTTGGTCCTTGGAAGGCAAGTACAGTAGAAAGTGTGGAATTGTGTGTTTCAAGATGCATGTTAGTGTTTATATATGCAGTTAACACAGAATGCTGACCTAGTTTGAAGTATGTGGTGGTCTCAAAGCAGGTCAAGGAACAGCATCTACTGTTACTATTCTCAAAGAGTGCATTTAATCAACATCAACATGTTGTTGCATCTAAAGCACCCATTGAAGTGAAATTTAGTGGGGGACAGGTTAAATGAAGTAGAGCCTGGAAATGAATGCATCTGCAGTTTCTTCCTATGGTCTTTGGAGAAACTGGCAAAGGATTATCCATTGATTCCAATTTCATTCCCACTTTTGGAAACCTTGTTTTCTTTGCAGCTTTAACTCAGCAGCCATCAGTGCTGGCTCTGCAGCACACTGACAACCAAGTCTAGATGACCTAGGGGGAGGCGGTCTAGGAACTACTTAACCACAACAGAAGGGACAACAGAAATACACACACACACACACATACACACACATACAGATGACCTTGAAAAAAGAATAAAGACAACTGACAGGATGTCTGGTTACAAACCAACAGAATGTCTTTTTTGGTGACAGTAAATGGAAACAGGAGCGACGTACACTGAAAAACAAAATAAACCTCTCAGACTCTTTAAAGCTGTTTAAAAAAACTCAGAGGCCTTTGGGAGTTAAAATTCACAGGCAAATACCAAAATATTTGTTTCTATTAAGCAGTGTGCAGAGATTTTAGGAAGCGTCTTGCGTAGGTCCGTGACTTTGCTGCAGAGCATGTTTTAAACCTGTGTGAGTGAACATACCGGAGAATCAGAAGGCTTGTGATGACCACCGCAGTCTTGGGCTTTATGGTTGGAGGCTTATTGATCTGCTCAAGTATGCAAAGGCTGGAAGTCTGCATGCTCAGAAGAAGAGAGGCGATTACATGGTGGGTCTCATGAGCAGAAGGTCAACTGAATGTAAGTTTGTTTAGACATAAATAGCCAGAGAAAGATGTGTGATTCATTATATGTTGCTTCAGGAAGAAAAAAAAGTGTAATGCTACAGTACCAGTATGGCCTTAACCTGATGGGTGAGGGTTAAATATCATCACATGCAATTTTATGGACAAACAATTATTCCATACCTGATATTTATCTACTTAACACATCTGTCCAGAGGTGCTCTTTAATAGTAAGAGTGTTTCTATGCAAGAAATGTGCACGTGGCTCAAAGGCATTGGACAGCCTTTGACTTAATAACCATAAGGAATGAGGTTGTTGTCTTTTGTAATTTAAATCTCACATTTATCAGAATCTCCAGTTCAGTTTGTTGAATCAAGGAATTTTACAACACTGCCTCATTAGTAGGCAGCACGACTGCTTACCTGTGGCCCTCTCATAGTGAGTGAAAGCGTCTGCAACCTGTTTCTCTGGTTCAAACTAAATCAGTTTTAGGAGCTTATGTTTTCAGACATGGGGCAGGTTATTTACTGATAGTGGACATCTATTGTTCCTTTTGAAGGAAGAATCCCCAAAGCAATCCAAACCTACGGATACTGAGGGCCGAATGGATTGCACTAACTTGAGCCTCTATTCACCTCCCGGTGTTTTGTGAGGCTTTTCAAGGGCTGCAGATTTTCAGCTTTCACGCAGCATCTCTCTGTGTGTGGATGATACGGTTTTGAGTCATCTAAAGTGTGGATGTTCACAATGTGCACCTGTTTAACAAGCTCACCTGAAAAGAACTCCTGCCACCTGAGGATCTGATGCAAGATGAAAGATAATATTTTTAGGCCGCAGACTGGCTCCGTTCACTAATGTGTTTTCATCATAAAAATTATTTTTGCAGTGCCAGACAGCTTAATTTCTTTCTCTCAGGAAGTAATGCATTAACTGGCAATAGCAGAAAACAGAAAGGCATTGTACTTTATCATTGTACTTTAATACACTTTTAATACTACATTTATATTTATACAGTATTTTAACAGATACCCTTCACATTTAAATAAAATGTGTCAGTACATCTCAGTACTACACAAAAAGTTGCACTTCTCAGGTTGAAACCTAATTGTACATCATCTGTAAAGTGTGAGACTAATGTAACAGTAATTACAGCAACGAGCAGGGATCAGATTGTGAATGACTGGAGGAAGGATCCTGAGGTTTAAAATTCAGCATGTGTCTTATTTCAGTAGCCTGAGCCTCTAGATAGAGTGACCTGCGACCTTTTCAGTCTCCATGCAGTGAAGAGATGAGATGGGGTGATTATCTTCAATAAAGTGCGCTGACAAAATGATGAGCAGCATTATTACATCTGACATTGCTCGGATGCTCGGCGGCATGTTCTGACAGCAGACGTCCTGCACCTCATTAACAGAGGAGTTAGTACGTGGTTTGTTGTCCTCAAGCTTATTCATGACTCCCTGTGAGGATGTGACATTCCCATAGAGGATCTTGTATGGCCACAATTGCTTGTTCACAATTTGAAGATGAAGAATGAAGTCAATTTGAAGGTGAAGTCAAACAAATAACAGTGATAGTGAATAAGAACGGTTAAAAAGTGCGCATTTGCACAGAGCTCCCATCAGTGTTGTGGGTCCCATCAGTTGTGAATCTGTGCAGCGCCTTGTCACCTCGCTGCTCCTGAGACTTCTGGGCCACCATCCTAATTGAAAATGACAAATTAGTCACCCAGATAATTAGAGTTCAGCAGCACCACTGACAGCGACAAACATGAAGTAGAACCCTCCTGCATTAGTAATCAGTTATTTTCTCAAGTGTCCAATTACAGAGTCATAACTTTACCAAACACTAATGTCTACGAAAATAACCACTGTTTCCCAACAATAAAAGCAATACCTAAGGGAAACATCAAGAAGTGCTTTAGTAAATATGGTTAATCTCCTTCTTCTTTTAGCTGCTCCTTTTAGGGGTCTCCACAGCAGATCATCTACCTCCAACTCATCCATCCCCCCTTCAATACGGTGCACTCATCCTGTCCCCTTTGCAGAAAAGCACACCCAAGCATGATGTTTCCACCCCCATGCTTCACAGTTGTGACGGTGTTCTTGGGGGTTGTACTCGTCCTTCACACACACACACACACACACACACACACACACACACACACACACACACACACAAGCAAGTGGAGTTGATAGTATTTTGATTTGGTCTCATCTGACCACATGACCTTCTCCCATCTCCCATCCAGATGGTCACTGACGGACTTTAAACGGGCCTGGACATTTGCTGGCGTGAACACGGGGACCTTGCGTGTAGTTCTGGGCTGATTCCTGACCTTTCTTGAATCATCCTTACCTCACGAGGTGAGATCTTGAATGGAGCCCCAGACCGAGGAAGGCTGACAGTCGTCTTGTGTTTCTTCCATTTTCTAATAATTGCGCCAACAGTTGTTGCCTTCTCACTGAGCTGCTTGCCTATTGTCCTGTAGCCCATCCCAGCCTTGTGCAGGTCTACATTTTTGTCTTTGGTGTCCTTAGACAGCTCTTTGGTCTTGAGCATGGTGGAGAGTTTGGAGTGTGATTGATTGAGTGTGTGGACAGGCGTCTTTCATACAGGTAACGAGTTCAAACAGGTGCAATTAGTACAGGAATTTAGTGCACAATAGGAGGGCTTCTTAGAGAAAAACTAACAGGTCTGTGAGAGCCAGACTTCTTGTTGGTTGGTAGGTGATCAAATACTTATATCATGCAATAAAATGCAAACTGATTATTTAAAAATCATACAATGTGATTTTCAGGATTTTTTTTTTTTTTTAGATTCTGTCTCTCACAGTTGAAGTGTACCTATGATAAAAATTACAGACCTCTCCATTCTTTGTAGGTGGAAAAACTTGCAAATTTGGCAGTGTATCAAATACTTATTTTCCCCACTGTATGTCACCTGGACAAACTGCCTTTCCACTCTTTATCTTCTTCATAGCTGCTCTTCCTCTTTACTCATGTTCTGCACTCCCTGATTCACTAACTGGCCGCCATCTGTCCTCCTCTCTCTCTGATTTTCTTCTTTCACCAGCTTCTCAAAGAACTGCCTCCATCTTCTCAGCACACCTTTTTCACTTATTAGTACATTTCCATCTCTCACCCTAACCTGCTGCACATCCTTTCCAGCTTGATCTCTGTCTAGCCAATTGGAAGAAATCCTTTTCTACTTCCTTAGTGTCGAGCCTCACATACAACTCACTGTAAGCCTTTTCCTTTTCTTTCCCACCTTCTCTTTTTGCTGTACGCCTAGCCTCTCAGTACCCCTGTCAACTTTCTTCATCATTTAGTAAATATGATTAATGAGACTAATAGTAGGCTATGTTTGTGAAGTCATTTGCACATATTTTACATCAATAGTCTATTTAATTTTGATGTGAAATAATAATAATAATAATAACGATTCTTCTTTTTAGCTACTTTTAAGCTAAAAAAGAAAAAGGGTTCTGGTATGGTGTGAGTCTTGTAGGGGCATGCATATAGAACAGAGCCAATGTAAAAGTTATTTAAAACAGGTGGGTTTTTTTAACTACTATTGACCACTTTAAGTGCCTGTAGTGATGAGGGGCTATTCATACTGCTTTTTGTCCTCTATGGAAACATCTGCTTTCTTTATATTTCTTCACTGGCATTCTTTCCTTTAATTTGTCAGCTGTCTGTGTGTTCTGCTACAGGAAAACATACTCTCAAGAGGTTAGATGAAATAGTCTAGTGACGGAGCTAATGATATGATCTTGTTATTAAGCTGAGAATAGGCATCAACACGGCATTATCTTACTTGAAGTCGTTATAAATAAACATGTTTGGTAGTGGAAGAAAGCTGCAGGGATGAGGAAGGTGAAGCTGAGTCTAAGTGGTAATTTACTTTCTTTTTTTTAGCAGGAATATGTTCTACTTATGATAATAAGGAGTTTAGTCATACACGCGTGTATAATACATTAAAATCCACTCACCAGCCCCTTTGTTAGGTATACCTGTTCAACAAATATCTGTGCATTTAGGACTGTAGACATGTAGGCATGGTTCAAAACGACCTGCTCGAGTTCAAAACTGAGCATCAGTAATTTAAAGAACTGAAGCAATGAAGAAGAGCTGAAACAGAACAGGGTCCAACTGAGTACTAGCAAGGTGAAATGGCTGGGGAGTGTATATTAATACAGTCATCAGTTACTTTCAGTAAGTCTATTTTTGTTAGCTAGGTACAGACAAGAATAGTCAGATATTACAGACGGCCAGATGCACAATAAAAATTCCTTGACATCTTTTGCACTATTGTATTATTAATATTCAGTATCAGCAGGTGGGTCATTCTCTGAATTCGGTGCACTTTGTGTCTCCCAGGTTTACCTCAAAGATTTTCAAAAACAAGAAATGGAAATATCCATGTGTTTTTACAATATAACACACAAATTTTTTTTTTTTAAATTGTGTTTTAAAATTTTTTATGGATTGCCGAGATATAGAGGTCAGCCAAATGAGCATGTCCCCACTGATCAACATTATTCTTTCACTGAATATAAAACAAATAAAAATAGCCACTAACCGCAAATCATTTCTACTAATATAAAAATTTGCCAGTATTCTTTAACCTAAAAAAAAGAATGGCCATCTTTAATTTTTTGAAGACGTTTCACCTCTCATCCAAGAAGCTTCCTCAGTTGTAAAATCAAAAGGTGGAAAGTGGCAGGTATTTAAACCCTAGTGGGGGTTGTCCCCTTTGGAGGCGGCCCACTTTTGTTCATGTGCATCATTACATGAGCCAAGGTGTGAAAAAAAGGCGTGGGTCATTACCACCAGGGGTTTCAGGTGAAACCACTGTGAGACCTTGCCCCACCCTATCATGTGACCTGTTGTGGTCATCTGAAGAAAGGTGTGAGTGGGGACTGAAACACCTGGGAAGGGATCTGAAGACCACATTGTAGGTGGCTGACAGCTGGTATCATAAGCCACCACCTCTGTTCAATGATGGCTGTTCAGATGGTCGTTTTAAAACTGAAGAAGCCTCTTGGATGAGAGGTGAAACATCTACAAAACACTTAAAGAAGTCCAGTCACCTTTTTCTTTTAAGCTTTTGAAGCTAAGAAAAATGGACTAAAATACAAACAGAGGCTGCTCGAGGATAAAATAAATGACAAAGTAAAATAGCAACTATAATATTACAAAAAGAGCCAAACTTAGACACAAAAGATTCTCAAAACCAAAAGGAATAACAGAACCTACAGAAAACACAAAAGCTCTGGGTCCAAGACCCAGGGACCATGACAATTATGATAGCAGCAGACCTTAAGAAGACTTCAGTTCCAGCACTCAACTCAGATAATACTCAGTGATAATACAACAGAAAATCCTGGTTTCTCATTTTGATAATAGTTATTTGCTTTCATTAACAGGCTGAACAAGTCCAAACGCTTTTAAGTTTATTCTGTGGGAGGAGAAACTCACTTTTTTGCAGGAGTCTTTGCTTCAAAGTCAAAATCTTGGTTATTTGCTTTACACATAAACACCCTGTATGGTGTATATAAAGATATTTTATGTGGCTGTCAATGAGGACAGCTCTCCTCTCCTCTAAGCATGCCTTTCTTCATCACACGGTGTAAAGAAATCTTAAGGAGACAAACCCTTTCCACTCAAACACAGCATCAGATGAAATGATGACACTGTGAGATCTCCCCTGTGTTCTGAAGATGATATCTAAGGTCCATTTTCCCTCTCCACAACACTCTGCAGAGCTTCTGGCTTCAAGATTAGACCAACTGAGTCACACATTTAGCTACAGTTAAGGGGGCCACAGAGGCTGGTGGCTCACCTGAGGTACAGTGTTAGTTTGGAAATTCACAAACAAAAGTCAGACGTAGCTGGTCGCTGAATTTGAGACTGAAAACCGGATCATCTGTGGCAACATGACCTGCCACCATGATCTGCCTTCAATGCTCAGTGATCTCGTCTTGATGCTCATCTCAAAGGATCTGACGTGCGGGGAGGGAAGCAGAGGTGAAAGGTTATTCATCCAGAAGACATCATGACATTTTCAATAACGAGACCCTGCAGTGACTGAGGGGAGCCAGAACATTTCACGTATCCTCTTGGCACCTCTAACATTTAGATTAATACCAAGAGGCTGGTGTTGAAATGGACTGTGTTTGTCTTACCTCAGTAGTTTCAGGCAACTCACTAATGCCATTTTAAAAATCCACAGTTTGGATTGTAAGGAGTTCACACTGTCACAGTAATGACAGATGAGGAAAAAATGTACAATGGGTTTTAATCCCGTTTCCCACTTTGTCTTATGGGCTCAGTAAGATTCAGTTATACTGGGGAATGTTTGGACAGCGGCTCGTCATAATTTTGGCTCTGTGTGCCACCACAATAAATTAGAAATGAAACAACTGAACAGGGCAGAACCAAAATATTAAAATGTTTAAGAATGCCAACACACTGTCCCAAAGGTTAGGGCTGCCAACCATAAAAAAAGGAATAATTTTTGACCTTCAGTCATTTTAATTCAATATTGTGTGTTATTAAATTAAAAGTTTTAATTTGTGTGTGTGTGTGTGTGTGTGTGTGTGTGTACTCTTTCACAGGCCTGCCTGCCTAATGTTTGGAATGTGTGGACATCACCAAGGAACGTCTTTCCTCCTCTGTGATGCTTTGCCAGGCCTTTAATGCAGCTGTTCACAGCTGTTGCATTGCTGCGTGTGGGTCTTTCTCCCATTAGTTTTGTCCCGCGTGCTCCTTTGGGTTGAAATCAGGTGACATTTCTCTACATTCAAAAAAACTCCTGGATTGCTTTCACAGCCTTTTGTAGTTCGTTGTCCAGCTGTACTGCGAACCACTGCCATCAAATTTCCCTGCATTTGCCTTTACTGTGTGCCTTAGTGTCCCTGCTTCAAGCAACCTGCGAGTCTGACTGCTTTTAAAAACTGAGCTATGATGACACCAAGTGGACAAAGTGGGTAACACCCGCTGGATGCAGTATTTTTAGTTTAGTATGGTCTCAGTTAACACAATTGCAAAGAGGGAAGTGTTTTTCTTTCTCTCTTTTAAAGCATTGATATATTTGCATCCGTGGCCTCATTTACAAGACGGATGCATCTGTTGTTTATTTGCCGAGCTGTTTGGCCCAGACACTGCAAGACGGAGTTGGACTGCCCAAACTCCTCCCTCAACATCTGGGTGCAACATGCCTCACCAGATGAGCCATCTCGACTCCTGTCACCTATTCATCTTTTTTTTTTTCCTTCCCTCTACTGTCCACACGCATTCTTTTCCACTTTCTCTGCTCTTATCTGCATCTCCTTACTGCTTCTTTCCTTTTACTACCTCTGGCATTGAACTGTCCAGCCCTGTTTTTGTCTGAAATTAAAAAAAGAGAGAGAGAGAGAGAGAGAGAGAAAAATGATAAAGCAGAAGCAGATTAGTGTTAAAATGTTTGGGGAAATGATTTTCCTTCTTGCAGAAAGAAGAGAAAATCTACCTCGATGAAATGTGGCTAGAGTCAGGAGCAATTCAGCTTCATTCAACCCTTCATAAAAATACAAGACGCAGAAGTAATAGCAGGCTGACCTTTGGTCTCAGCTTAGCTTTCCCTTGTTTCTAACCGTGTGCGCTAAGCAACGCTGCTTGCATGACTAATCTTACCCTTAGAAATCAAGTAAGCCCAACACCTAACATTAAAGCACATGCATTTGTTGCCAGGCTCGTGGTCGCTGTTTGACCTCACTGCTCTGATACAGCAGAACGTAAGCCTTGTGTTCTGCTGCGTCAGGAGGCCAGTTGAGCTTAAACACTGGAATATTTTACACGTTGCCTAAAACAGGCAACTTGTCTCATTCAGAGAACTATAAATCTCAAGTGCCTTTTGCAAGCCTACTTCTATTAAACCTCAATATAACGCTGGATATGTAAAAACAGTACACATTTACAGACAGAGCCAATGACATTCCTTTGGGGATCTGTTTTAGCTTATTGTTCTCTCAGACCCATATCCCTTGTTCCTGACAAACCAGCTACTCCTGGATCTTAGTCCAGACATTTCCTGCCCCCGTGGGGATTCAGGGCAGCATCTCGTTTGTATGCGACTTAAATGTATTCCAACAGCAATGTGTGCTGAATCCTCCGGGCTTAGGTTAAGAGAGTTTAGAGTCGTAGCTTGCGACAGACAGGCACAGGCACCCCCTCTTCATTCCAGTCCACATTTCATTATGACAGGAATCTTAAATCACATAAAGGCTTCAGGGACCATCCAACAGGAGGGATGGGGGTGGTGGTGGGGGGGTCTGGATATGATCAGAGGAAATGCTTTGTATGTCTGAAAGAAATAATTCACTTCAGGTCTGGAGGATACATTGCTCCGTACTTTAGTTTTTAAACTAGTTTGCGATTCATGGTGTTGTCATGCTTTCTTTTCCAGATTTAATATTTTCCTGATAATTTCCCAGTAGTTTCACACTGAAGTTTCCTGGAACAGCTATGTGTGTGTGTGTGTGTGTGTGTGTGTGTGTGTGTGTGTGTGTGTGTGTGTGTGTGTGTGTGTGTTTTTTTATTGGCGTTGCAGAAAAACAGAGACACACTAATTCCGTTAAGACCACTATAGTGAAAAAGAAGATCATTATTTCCATCCACTAATTTATATTTGGCGGGATGGATTTTTTTTCTGGGACTTCCATGACCTTTCATGTGGGAGAGCAGCAGCAAGACACAGCATGCAAGGGAGCAGCTCGGATTAAGATGGGTCGCAAAGCGGCCTGCAGATGTTCAGCAACTGCAGAAGCTTAAGGAAAGCATAAAGGGGATCAGGTGGTAATGGTGAATGATCAGGAAAACAGAAAATGGAAAAATAAATAAATGGGAAGACTGAAATTTGTTTTTGTGTGAAATGGAAACTATAATTCAGAGTTTTTAAATTATTAAAAACTTTTAAAAATTCTTTCACCATATTCAGCCACTCAAGGTTTTGCATCTCATGCAATGAAAAGTGTGCTTTAGAAAGTCAAACCAGAGGCAGGAAGAATGTGCAGTTCCACTTCTCACACGTTACACACATATGTTTAAAGTAGTGCACCACACTCTCTCTCTCTCTCTCTCTCTCTAAGAGGCCCAGGCCCCCCTACTTGGGCAGCAGCAGCCGGGAGAATAAGAAAGTAAGGCACAGATAGAGGAATCTCATCAGAAGCCAGATTGGCTCCCTTCCCCAGCCGGACCTCAAGCGTGTAGGCCCTTGGCGGGTGGATAGACAGGCGGTTCTGGGACTCAGAGAAGGAAGAGCGGCCAGCTGGAGTGGTAACAGTGTGGTATTGTGAGCTGACTGACTGACTGACGCCTGAGCGGAGCAGAAAAAGCAAGCTGCCGGGGTGGCCTCTTTCTGGGCCTCGCAGGGCCCCCGTGCACTGATGCACTGCTCGAAGTGGGTCAGACAGACACAAGAGCACAGCAGAGAGCAATTGGGTGGGTGCATGCTCAGCACAGATCGAAGACAAAGAGGCATCTAAACAGTGAAGCTTGTGTACAATGAGCTGGAAGAGAAGGGGGCAGAAAGCTTTGTTGACACAGTTATAAAACTTCCATTAAAGCGATGATTGTCGGCATTGTGGGCAAATTATCCTGCGATTGTGGCTGACGCTGCAAAACTTATTATATTAACAGAACAGAAAGCAAAATGTAGCTCAGATTCAGAGATCGACTGTGCATTCATTTCCCCTTAAAATGCATAATTGTTTTTTTTTAATGAAGCAGTGATTTAAAGGCAAGAACAATCTGTTTCTTTACAGCCATATTCAAAGTAACGATTATCATCATGAGGAGTTTATCAGAACATGAAAAATGCCTCTGAAAACACAATGTTCAGAGCAGAAGCAATCGCTCTGCTTGCCAGAGGGAGGCAGTGTTCGCACTGAGCGCGCATTAACATTCTTCACAGCATCCATTTTGCATCCAATTCTTTGCAGCTTATAAGCTGCAAAATGATCGCCTGCCATGGAAGCTGAGAGCAAGCAGTTATCTTGTTATTGATGTGGGCACTTTGAAGAGAAAAGGGGGCTGCCACATTCTGGCAGACAAGAGCAGCACAACAACACAATAAAAGGGAAGATCTGAGGAAGTCTGAGGAATTTGAAGAATGGGAGAGTAAAAACCTCCTTCAGAGGATGGACAAAGCTGTGGCTGTGTCACACTTAAACCTGAAACATGTTTGGAAATACCATAAAGCTATGTTTATGAGTATGTTCAGAGCATTGTAGCCTGGTGACTGTACCAGAAGTGGGAGATGCTGGAATTGCTTAGCACATCATACACCACAAAAGAGATTTTATATCTTTAAGGTTTCAGGAAAATCACACATGGGTATGCGGAGGATAAACAGACACTTGAGGTTATGGTGTACATCTGTCCTGGCACCTCATCAGAACATCATCTGGTTACCCATTCTGTTTGCTCTGAAACTGAGCATGCCTTGTATTTATCCTCCCACACGCGGCCACAGCGGGGAATCCATCAGGTTAAAATACAGCAGAGTCTGGAGAATAAAAACTTCTTTTAGCCGAGACCTGGCGACTGCAGGGAAGAGACGAGGTAGAAGAGCGAAGTGCAACTGAGACAAAACAGACCACACCATCGTAACGCTCGGTCTTGGTAAATACTTTATATGCAATTATTTTTGATTTTTGCAAACACTGTATAGAAAACACTTAAGGTAACATTTGTTTGTTTTTTTAACATTTAAAGCGCGTCTGAGTGTTCAGACAGACATGGCACAGTATAATCTACAGCTTTATAAACGCTCTCTGCCTCTCTGACCTGTCCATACTCACCACTCCCCACACACACACACACACACACACACACACACACAGCCACCACCATCAGGCTCCCCACTTATTATTCACAGTAGTTTTTATAATACTGTTTCTGTATTGTATGACGGTTCTTAACACTTTTTATTACTTAAAATAGCTATCGACATTTATACTGTAATATCTGGGAAGTGATACATTTGTATTTACATAAGCTTATCGGGCAAGATTCAAATACAACATGTGTAACATTTGTATAGCTGTATGCAAGTTTGAATATTCTGCTTGAGTTTGCTGACTGAAGACCATTTCCACTGATGGCATCCAGTTCAGTACAGTTCAGTTAGAAAAGAAGAAAGAGTTGATTTTTTTTTTTCCCTCTTCTCCACAATGGCGCCTCAGTCACTCGGAGAGACGACACAGCGCAGCGGAGACAGCTGGTCACTGGCTGACTGCCTGCGAGGCCAGAGTCGCACCCCTCAGAGCTGTCTGAGAGCATGAGGAGATTATGGGAGACTGATGTGATTGGAGATGCTGTGAGGTGATCACAGTATGTTGGACTCATACATTCGGCAGAGGCCAGGAGGTGTAAGTTGTTGTCTTGGATGGCTGTGATTTAGGGTCTTACAACCTCTGTGTGACTGGCACATTCAATCACTCTTTCTTATGTTTTCAATTCATACAAGACGGGTTTAAGTAAACGTGGCAAATGGTCACAGTACCATGTCAGATTTGAAAGCACCTCTTTCAAAAGCAGATGCTCTCGGGGCAATGAGAAGTCTTCCCTTCCAGCTAATCGTTTAATATCTTCCCCAATCTTCCTCCTTTCTTACTGCTTCTTTGTCTCTCTCTCTCATGCGCACACATGCACACACACACACACACACATGCAAGCACTCGCGTGTACACCCATATACACTAAGTACAGAATTAGGAATTACACCGACACAGAATAACATAAAATCTGTGAGCACACACATGGCCACACACACACACTGGGACCTGGGTAAGAGACCAAACTAAGGTGAGAGGAAAGTGAGGCACATAATGTGACAGGCAAAAGACAGCCTAAATTTTGGTATACTTAAAATAGAAGTCAGATGTGGATGATTAAGGTGTCTCGGACGGGCCTGGGCTTTCATTCCAGTGAGAACTTCTAAAACATATTTAGCACCTATGTTCTCCCAGGTGCCATACAGGTACTCTGAATCTTTTTAAGAGACAGAGGTAGTAGCTCTATCATGCAAACGAGTTAACAGCTATGCTCAGTGAATAATATTCGGGGTTTGGAATAAGGTATGATAGCAGAGATATGAGCAGTGCTTGAAGGCTTAGCTTTATGTTCACGTTCTCGTTTGCTGTTGCCAAGGCCCGAAGGCATTGTAACAGAGATCCATATGATTAAATATTTCAAGAACGTATGTGCTCCAACAGTCTCATATAAACTCTGGGTTGGGACCAGAGATATTTCTGCTGGGTCCCCGCATGGCAAGAATGGCAGTAGGTTATTATGACCTGGTGCTGTAAGAACATGGACTAATCTTTGTCTTCTTTATTTCCTTGATCTAAAAGTTAAGGAATCAGAAGTGTTCATTAGGTGCTGACAGGGGTTGCAAATGGAAACGCTGAGAGAATCTATTGATCACGACTAAAAGGTGCTTGAAAGCGCCCAGTGTGCCTTTTTTGCTGAGTATTTACTCAAAAGGGGGGCAGCACCTTGCTATTCCTGTATGTAAATATTGTTTTGTAACTTTCTTTGCAGTATTTAAAAGCTGTCACTGTCTTGGATGTGTTGGTTCAAATGTCAGCTCATCTTCGTTCCAAATTGATAACAGAAATAGTAAGGGAGAATGAGAGAGAGCAGGTAATCTGTCCATCCTTCCAGTCACCCCTCACTTTGTTAGGATGGGTATCTTGTGTTTATTATATTGTGTTTTAGTTCAACCATCATCTGGGGTCGAGTCTTCAGGGGTGGATGAGTCCTCAGCAAAGTCGTCCGTTGACCCGCTCTTGTGGATCCGGCCATCACTACGCATGCTGTGGAAAGTCTTGCGGAAAGCCTCCATCATCGAGTGCGCCAGCTTCTTGGCCTCCAGCTTGCTCTCGCACTCCACAGCGTGGCAGTCCATCTGGAAGGACAGGTCATCGTTGATCTCCCGGTAGATCCAGGCAAATATGTTGGGTCTGATGCTGTGGTCAGCTGTGCAGTAGGCGATGCGTGCCACCTGGTAGGTGTCCATGGTTACTGAGGCCTCACCGCGCTCATCCATGTGATGAAGACGCACCTGAAAGGGCCGGATCTCCAGCAGAGAACTGCTAGCCGGACAAGTGCCCTGCTGTTGGGCCGGGGTACGACTCTCCACCAGACCAACCACCGCCGACTCTGTGCAGCCAGACAAGAACTGGGTCCCAGAGATTGTCACCTTGCCCAGGTAGGTCACCTGCAGCAAATGAGACACACACAGACACAATGACACGCACCCTTTTCAAATTTACAACACAGCGCTTAACAAATCTAAATCTAAAGTTGGACACAAATGAACTGTCATGCTTTCAAATTAAGCTAAACAGCAATGAAAACAGACATCGTGGTTTTCTATCATCTCACTATGGAAAAGTGGGTAAACTAAACAACAGTTGACCAAGGTTGGATCCTTGATCCGCACCACAAATAAGTGGGCACAGATCAATAGTCATTTCACCATATTTCACTATCTATAAAAGAGCATCGATCCAACTCAATATATGTCAACATCTGCAAATCCTGAGTCAGTGTAAACTGTTACCAGGAGAAAGGATTATCACAATAAAACAAGCCTTTATCTTCTTGAAAATAATCACTGTGAAAAGCTTGAATCCATTTTGATTTAACAGTCTCCTCAGGCAATTTCAATATTATTATTGCTGCTTGAAAAGTAATGGGAGCTAATCAAAAAAAAAAAAAAAAAAAACAGCAAAAAAATACAATTATTTTATTTGGAGTGGATTTTAAAGGTTGATTTACTTCAAAAACAGGGGTGCTTCATGTCTTTCTGTGCAGAGAATGACGCTCTTTAGGACCTGATCACAGTGATAACATTTTCTATGGTAATTGTATTGTATTTTCTAAGGTATTGAATCTGACATGCTGCATGCTTTTTACCAAAGAGAAACAACACCATGTTTAGCTGTGGCTGCAACAAGTACCACAGAATACCATAATAATGACACTGCATACCAGGAGAGCGATAGACTGAGGAGATGGAGAGGGATAAGGTGGGAGAGAGTTAAGAAGCGAACAAAGCTGGAGTTTTCTTTGGGAGCGTGGCCAGTTCAAGAGCAGCCCAGAAATAATGGCTGACCTGTGCACTTCTCTACATGCTGTTCTTTATGGCTTTATAAAAATACACAGAGGAGATGCCTGCTACGAGTCAAACACTCAAAGAGTTTCCCCCCCCTGCCTTTTGATTCGGGGGCAGGGGAATACTCTGAACCCTTTAAGAGTTCACTGAAGCTGGCTAACATATAGCACATATTTGACACATGGCTCCACATAGCATGAGAGCAACAATAAAAGTGAATTCTAAAGGAAAGCAGTGAATCAATCATATCAACATTTATGAATGGTAAGGTATGATGAATGTGAACATTTCTGGCTTGCATGCACAGCACAATGCACATCACTCGAATGTCAAACCAGACCGTGATCTTGATAACACTATTCCCCAAGAAATTCCAGTCAACTATTATCTGTATTTTCCATCCTCACATTTTATTATTCTGATAGTGAAAAAGTCTTCCATCCGATAGCCATGCCAGACTGACATAGAGCATCCACCCAGACCCTGCTTTATTTATAACATCCTTTAAATGCTTTCATTTTGTTTAGTCTGCACTCATCAAGTCTACCTGCACTGATTCACTGCTACATTTTTACCTGAATGGGACTTTTCAGTGTAAGCGTGCCGGGACAGACAGTCCCTCTCATGTAGGGCGAGTATATTTTTGTAGATTTAGTACCTTAAAGCTGCAAAACTGAAAAGCTGGCTCTGGACCCAAGAGGTGACATGGGAGGCACAACTATCAAGCTCATGTATTATTAATCGAATTAACCAATAAAGGATTTTTACAACTGATACGGATATTCTGTGATTTAAAAATCAGATATTCCAATGCATTGGCCCTTTTTTTTGAGACACACAAAGCATATGTTATTTATTTACTTGTCCACAGTCTTCTTAACTCCACTCAGATCAGCTGGTTGTGTTTGTGACTTTTCATAAATGTGTTGCCAACAAGGAAATTGCAGAGATCTTTTTTTAAAGACAAAATACATGACACTGCAAACTGGACCAACTGTATATAGCATATTTTGCAAGTGTAAGGTTGACTAATGAATAAACAAATGTAACAGTAGGTCAAAGAAGCCTCTGGAAAGCTTGTTTTAGACCTCCACTATGGTGTATGAGTCCTCGTAATACCCCGATTCCAGCACAACAAGATGAAGATTCCCAATTTAAGGCGCAGTAACAGAGCCAGGCAGCAAAAACAGCTGCCTCCTCACGCCTGGTTTTCATTACTGGTGACCACGGGGTGAGACATACAGCCTTCACACTGGATCCATCATTCAGCTGAGTACCACAGGTCTGCAGGAACAGCCTGGAGGCAGAGCCGTTTTGATAGCTAACCGCCCCGACACCCTCTTGCAGCCAAACGGCGGTCACTCGGCGAGCCAACAGATCCAAAGACTGAGCCAAGATACATCAACCATCCACAATGTGCCGTTTGTACATCAAATAGAAATAAAGAGTCATTATGGGTACTTTTCACTGTCTCCCATTTTGATATTGAGTTACTTGTTTAATCTGCTGTTGTTTTTACTGATTGCTTGCTTCCTAGTTAAATGAAGGTTGGCTGCTTCGCCAGGCTGTATTCAAGGCCAAAAAAAAAAAAAAAAAAAGGGACAGTTAATGTGTTCTCCTACATCGACATTTCTGCTTCGCTGGCTCTGTTCCGCTGTTGTGTTTGAAAATCGGGATCTGATCTAGTTGATCTGCCTTGTTCGAAAGGAGCTGCAGCCGCCTGCTATTCAAGCTGAATGAATTCATTCTCGGGATGCTTTCAGAGGTGTCCGGGAGGGCAAAATGGAACAGAGGTTAGCGCAGTAGGTCAAGAAGGCACAAACATGTTTGATTATCAAAGCAAAACTTTACTACCTAATTTTGGCAAGCCTGAGCCGGTTCTGTTAACATCTCAACTTTCTAGGAAAGCAGAGACTAAAACTAATATTATACAGGTTTGTGCATGTGTAATGTGCATAAGAAAGATAAGTGAGGAATGTGTGAAGTGAGGAGGTCAGCAGACTGAGCAAACAGTTTATTTCTTTAAAGTCCAAACCAAACACGCAGCTGAAGAGGAAACTGTTACATTGCCCAAGAAGAAAGATGAGAGACAGCTAGAAATAGAAAAAAAATATTGCTCAATAAGGCAGTGTTCATATAAAGAAAAAAAATGGATACACAAGTAACACTCTGGATGCTTGTGATTTTCTGGTTTGCAGTGCATGAATCACCCATTTCAGCTGCACTGGTATATTTGGTATATATTTGGTATATATGGTTTTCTTCCTGAGACAACACTGGGCACATTTACTTCTGGTATTAAATTCTCAAGGTGCATTTAGGATCGGCATTTTACTGTATGAACTCCAAACAAACTAAATGTGAAACTAAATGTGGAGTTGAATAGGCCTGGCTCCAGATTAAAGGCACAGACAGGTTCAGTTTTTATATTACTAGGTTATACTGGAAAAAATGTCTGTGCTGTCAGTGCATCCAATGATGCACAGCAAAAGCGAACAGTTAATAATAAAATAGCACCCATATTTCTGCCACGACGCAACTCTGAAAGTGAGCAATCGAAAGAGGGACAGTTCCTCATCTGCTTTCTTCTCCAAACTATCAAAATTCAGACTGACTAAAGTGTAGATTCTACTGTAAGTTTGAAAGTAGAGGTCTATTGCAAGTGTCTGCAACCAAGGTGAGTGAAATAATATCAGGTCAAGTATTTTAGTCAAAGAAAACAGAGAAAAAAAAAAAGCATACACACTCACTCACATATCCACTTTACTAGGTACACCTTGCTAGTACCAGACTGGATGCCCTTTTGCCTTAAGAAGAGCCTTAACTCTTCCTGGCACACATTCAGCAAGGTACTGGAAACTTTTTTTCAGATTTTGATCCATACTGACATGACAGCATCTGACAGTTGCTGCAGATTTGTCAGCTGGTCATCTCCCATTCCTCCACATCCCAAAGGTGCTCTGCTGGATTGCAATCTGGTGACTGTGGAGGCCATTTGAGTACAGTGAACTCACTGTCATGTTCGAGAAATCATTTTGATATCATCTGAGCTTTGTGACATGGTGCATCATCCTGCTGGAAGCAGCCATCAGAAGTTGGGTAAACTGTGGTCATAAAGGGATGGACACGGTCAGCAACAATACTCATGTAGACAATATCCCCCAGACCATTACACCACCAGCAGCCTGGGTCGTTGATGCAGGCAGGATGGATCAATGCTCTTGTGTTGTATATGCCAAATTCTGAGCCTACCATCCACATATTACAGAAGAAATCGAGACTCATCAGATCAGGCAATATTTTTCCAGTCCTATTTTGTCGCAATTTGGTGACTTTGTCTGAATGTAGCCTCAGTTTCCTGTTCTGAGCTGACAGGAGCGGCAACCAGTGTGGTCTTCAGCTGGTGTAGCCCATCTACTTACAAGGTTTAATGTGTTGTGAATTCAGAGATGGTCTTCTGCATGCCTTAGTTGTAGGGCTATGCCATATAATATTATCTGCAATAATAATGGTATCTTCCCACCAGCTCACTTGCTGGGCCGCGGATGTTTTTTCAGTCCCCCTCTGTGTGTCCCCTGCTTTCTTCTATCCTTCTTTGCATTTACTTCATTTCTATCAACTTTTTCCCTCATCTGTTAATAATAAACTTCCCTTTTCTCTCTTTGCATGTCTGTTTGTTCTTTGCCCTCCCACAACTGTGGTTTTCTAGGCATTGTTGTGCTCACATCCACTGATTCTTTCAAAATGGAAAATGTCAAAAACTCAGAAAGCATTGTTACTGGCTGGTGCGGTGGTACATGACTAAACATGTTTGCATGCATGTTCTCCACAGTGCTCTATGTTTTTATGAGTAAGAGATGCCGAGTCTTTTGTAGTGTTGCAAATGTAACAGGCTATCACACAATTTTTACACTTACTGGCCACATTATTAGGTACACCTTGCTAGTACATTCCTCAGAGATTTTGCTCCATGTTGATAGCATCACACAGCTGTTCATCTCTGATGCAAATCTCCTGTTCTACCACATCCCAAAGGTGCTCCACTGGATGGAGATCTGTGGAGGCCAGGTTCAATGTGTTATACATTCAAAGATGCTCTTCTGCATTCCTTGAGTGTATCCCAGAAGATCAGTAGTTTCTGAAATATGTAGACCAGTCCTTCTGGCACCAACAACCATGCCAAGGTCAAAGTCACTTAAATCACATTTTGTTTGAACTTCAGGGGGCCATCTTGACCACGTCTACATGCCTAAATGCACTGAGTTGCTGTGATGTAACTGGATGATTAGACAACAAACAGCTGAACAAGTGTACCTAAAAAAGGTTTTTCAGTGAGTGTAAACAGCATCTCATGTAGGATAAGATAGTGTCAGTTCTGCCCATCACTGGCTCACTTTGTGGTAATGACTCAAAATGCCTTAAGAAGGAGTCAGAGCCTAAGTGTCACAGTTTAGGGTAAATTTAATTGCTTGGTGGGAAACAACCATTACCTTGTTGAAAGCTCTGCCCTCTAAATAAATAAATATAAGGAATTAATATGTTTTAAACAGAGAGATTGCTGCGGTTCTTTCCTGAATCTGTAGCTCTTTTAAAAAATACAGTTCAAGCACCAAACTAAACTCTGTGATACACAGAAAAAAATTGGTGTGTAGATGTGCATTTCAGAAAATTAAAGAGAAAAGGGCAGGAAAAGACGTGCACGATCACATAATTGAAAGCACACGTGCTTTTCTAACATCTGACACCAGCTGAAGGACTGAGGCTGCAAAGCAGCAGTGTTTAGATCGCTCTGCACACAATCTGGGTGTCTGGAAGCAAGCTGAAGAAGCAAGACAAGTCAGTGGATGACTTTCATTAGCTATAGTGTGCGTGAGCACATTGGGATAGTTTTCTCAGGTGCATCTCACAGGAAATGATTGGAAAAATGAAGAGACAGACTCAAGTCACAATCAATACTGCAGACAGAGAACAGATGTGATTCAGGCTGGATGACTTAGTGATAGAGCAGGTATGAGAAGCTTTCAGGATCTTCAAGCCAAAGCGTGGATGCTTGCCACAGGACTCTGTCAGTGAATGAAGCAAACCATTCAAGCCACAGCCATCTCCACATCAGGTTCTTGATAAACTGATACATCAGTCCATAAATCCCAGACAAGGGCACGTGTTGTGCTCTAGTCTGGCAGTCTGCTCACCAGTTGGCTAAGGTGCTGGCAACCGTGTTTCAACTTTTCACGAGTTTCCACTTCACTCCTCCACTCGCATCTTTTTCCCTCCCTTCAGTCTCTTTCACCTGTTCCTCCAGTGAACTCCCTCACCCCCTTCACCTCCCCTCCACTATTCTGCACTTCTTCATGGCCTCGCCGTTATTTCTACCCCACCAGAGTGGAAATGCTGATTGCATGTGAAGCAATATAGAGACAGGAATGAGGATCAGTTACAGGAACAAAGGCCTTGGGGGCTGCAGAGAAAGGATGTTGTAAAGATAAATAAAGCAAATGTGGACAGAAAAAACAGACAGGATGAGAGGAACAGAGAGGTTTAGAAAACAAGCTTATGTGAAACTGAAATTTAAACTATCCACTGGAATTCTGGTGCAGACAAAAGCATACCTGCTTCGTCAACGAGACACAAAAACAAAGAAAAGCAGTGGGAATGTTTGAGATTGTGACAGAGAGGGGAGGGAGCCTGGTTAAACATTTGCATGTGTGCTGACATGTGGCTGCTATTACTGACTGGTTTTAGCCATTGTCCTTTTCTATTCTCTCACTCTCTGTTTTTCTTACTGTACACTGCGAGAATCTCAGAGGCCTGCTGCCACCTGCAAGACGACAGCTTCATGATCATCTGAGGCAGCTGCACTGTTCATTTGGCTAGCTTCTGCCAGCACTGATAGTTTGTCTGATTATAATGAAAAAACTGAGGCAAACGTGATTGGACAAAGAGTTAAACATGACTGACACCACTCAAATGTACTTTATGCTTGAATCTCCTGCCATCAGATGGGTAACTCAGATTGGCACAAACGCTGAAAAATGGGGAACAGCTGGCTTTGCTCAAAGGTACAAATATAATTAGTAAACTGGGCATTACATGGTGAAAGGAAAAAATGCTTAAATGATACAGTAGAACAATTGTGGTAAGAAAAATGTTAAAAAAAAAAAAAATACTACTGTTTACGTGCACTGCCGCCATCTTCAATTGTTCAATGGTTAAGTCACAGTTGGTGGAGCTGTTCCGACTTTTCCAAGTTGAAAGTCTGACTTGAGGGGGGGGGTTCCAGTTGGAAATTCCGACTGGGATCTCAGAAATTTCGACTTCCCATTTGAAATGGAACGCACCATAATGGGCTCATTACACTCGCCATTCTGGCCGTCTCCAACAGTGCTGCATGCCAAAAGTAATGTCACATCTGTTGGCGCAACCTGCGCTTTGGTGTTGTTTTGGCCCGTCTTGTATCAAGTTTTGTGACCTTGCGTGGGTCCCGTGGCTGGCCTCACTGGGTTGAAGACATGAGCGTACAATCGTGACTTGTTTTTGCTGCCATTTTATTTATTTATCAGAGATTCACAGATGTTCCAACAATTTGAAAACCTGAGACTTTCTGGAAAAAACTTTGGAAAAAAACAAACAAACTGCTATTTCTTTGCTTCTGGTTTTAATTTCTTCTCCTGCTATATCAGTGCTGATGTGGAGGTTTTGTCTGAGTCATGACACCTATCCTTCTGGATAATACTGCAGTGAGTACTCGCGCCTTCACCGCTGGTATAAAATGTACAGAGCTGTGGCGACATCACTGATTGTGTGCAATATGAACTGCAACTGTGTGATGCTATTATGTCAACATGGAGCAAAATCTCTGAGGAATGTACTAGCAAGGTGTACCTAATAATGTGGCCAGTAAGTGTAAAAATTGTATGATAGCCTGTTACATTTACAACACTACAAAAGAATCGGCATCTCTTACTCATAAAAACATAGAAAACTGTGGAGAACATGCATGCAAACGTGTTTAATCATGTACCACCGCACCAGCCAGTAACAATGCTTTCTGAGTTTCATGATAACTGTTTTTGACCGTTTTTGACATTTTCCATTTTGAAAGAATCAGTGGATGTGAGCACAACAATGCCTAGAAAACCACAGTTGTGGGAGGGCAAAGAACAAACAGACATGCAAAGAGAGAAAAGGGAAGTTTATTATTAACAGATGAGGGAAAAAGTTGATAGAAATGAAGTAAATGCAAAGAAGGATAGAAGAAAGCAGGGGACACACAGAGGGGGACTGAAAAAACATCCGCGGCCCAGCAAGTGAGCCAGTGGGAAGAGACGGGAACGTCCTGGCCAATTCACATGCAACACACACTGTCTGTGTGTCTGTCTATCGCAGTGTGAGTCGTTATTTGTGTGTAAGCACACAGGGATGTCTGTGCGGATGAGAGGTGAAGAGCTAGCATAGCCCAGCTGCTGAAGCCACAGCTGGTCCAGCCATCACTAGAAAAAGGATCTGAAGGAATAAGAAGAAAAGAGGGGGGGGTGTGAGAAAAAGATGAAGGAGGACTTGATGAAGAGATACCTGTCCCTACAGAGAGGCTTTGGGAACATGGAGGAAGAAGAAGGGATGACAGGAAGAGAGTCTAAGACCGGAAGAAGGAGGCAGTTATTGAGAAAAGCTCCCTGGCCCATGACAGATTAGCTTTGGAAACAGGCCATGAAGGCGGGTCAGCAACACTTCTGGAGCTTGTCATTTCAGCATTTTAGGCACCTTCACAGAAACTGGTCCACGGGCAAACAGGTGGTACCGACTAAATGCACAGTCCATGCTTGTTCCCCCTACACCCACACGGTTGTAGTTTGTTTCATCCAAATTTTATAATCTTTTCCAAATGGCAAGAGATAAAATGTCAGCATGAAAATGCAATTGCTTTTGTTCATGCCTCAATGGTTGGCTATCTGGAAACATTACAGATTTGATTATGGCAGTGGTGATTGGATGCTGGCTGCCAAGAGTTAGGAAAATACCTGATATTATCTGTGGCTCAAAAGAAACTTTCAGGTAATTTGAAAAAGAACTGCAGAAAATACAACACCTGTGTAGGATTGTGAAAGGGAAAATGTCCCGAACCAACATAAACTGTAAGTATAAATGAGGTAGTTGGCCGATGTTCCCTGATACTGATTTTCAAAATCTTTGAATCTCTACTTGAGGGTCTAAATTCCATTGTTCCAAAAGATATTCCTTCTTTCAAAGGTTCAGGTTTTCCTTTAATTTGTTGTTTGTGTCTGAGCCATACACTGTTTAGCATTTAAGGGAAAGAATACCAGTTACACATTGCTGTCATAATGATTAATATAAGATTTTTATGGTTCTGAATATTCAGTACTGTACTGGCTCAAAATATCAACACTTCAGTTATGACCATGTCAGTAAAATAAAGACACTTACTGACTCACCAAAATCCTACTGCACATCCCAAAGATCTGCCCGACTGTGCAACTGCTGACAGTGGAGGTTACCTTGGTGTTCTCCCTCAGTAAGCCTCTATGTCTGTACCCCCCAACAATCCACTGCTTGGGAATGCAGCATTCCTGAAGAGGTTGTTAAAATTCCTCTAAACGTATTGAATCAACACAGTACAGCTGGCTGTGCTGATCACAGCATGCAAAGCTGGAAGAGTTTTTTTTTTTTTTTTAATTCCGTTTCAAAGCGCTATGTGTATTTTGCTTGTTTGTGTTGGGAGACAAATGCATGGTGTGTATCAGCCAAAAAATAAAAAAAAAATAAAAATAATTACTCTGGTTCAGTGCCAAGACCAGAGCACTTAAGTGTAAATGAAAGGAGCTTTTTACATTCGCACCAGCTTCCATACAGCCTGCTGCAACACAAGACTGTTGATATTCCAAAGATGGAAGCAAGATTTGTCTAAGCCGAGGTACGCATTAACTTCTCACCATTCAGCCATTGGGTCGATCTACAAGTACTGTGACTATGGTACTCACAGGAAATTCATCAAATGTTATACAGTATTTTAGTGGTACTGGTCATACTTTAACTTGCATTTGCAATAACTTGAAATAGACAGTCTCCTCCACAGAGTGTTAACACTGGTATCGGATCAATAATCAGTAAGCTGCATATACCGGAAGCCAGGGGTTTAGTTTTGTATCCAAATGACAAAATGCTGCATCCCTCTCTGTTCTAATTATATCTACCAAAACCAATAACTACCAATAGTGAAAGTAAGCGACACAGAGAAGAGTGGAAAAAACAAAAAGGATGACCCGAGTATTTGGTCTCCAGAAAAGAGCCAAAAAGCTTGGGTCAATCAGTGGATCTGTGGAAAACTGAACTACAGCCCGGCCTGGCTGCTCCACTGAGGAGGAGCGATGCCAGCAGAGGTGACACTAGTTAACCTGAACGAGAAACCCAGACTGCCTGTTGACTCCTCTGTGCTCCAGTTTCCATTTAAAGGAACATTTCTTGATTCTGTTTCTACCTTACGCTTACATAAACATAATCAATTGTTGTTTCGGGTTTACAAGTTTTCTGTTTAGCCCTAAATAAGATCCTGTCTTCTCAAAATATGGTAACTGTACCTGACTACAGGCAGAGGGTAACACTTGAGCTTACCTGAAATATAACCTCCACACCTGTAACATGTCTGACTAAAGGCCTATGTCCTAGACTTTTAAATGTGTAAACTCTGTTTTATGTGCAGCATCTATCTCAGACCTGGGCACTGTCCTGTCCGTTGTTTGTCCCTGATTGGCCCACATGAGGTCAATGGGAAATTAGGATCAAACATAAATAAGTGTACATCATGTCAGGCACCAGACGCTCTTTGATGAACTCCTCATCAGAGAATGGTTTAATGTTTCTTGCAATTTTGTGTAAAATCCCAATACAAATGTGTCGCTTTTATTTTAAAGCCGACCGCTTTAAAAATTTTTTTACATGCGTAGGTGCGTGCGAGTGATTCAGCACTGGAATCAATGTTTGACAGATGTGAGCTTGCAAGTCCTGAAAGATGTTAGCTCACGCTGAAAAAAAAAAAAGAAAGATTGCAGAGTTTTTAACAAGACATGTATTTAAATCCGTGTGCTTAGACTGTGGAGAGCAGATTGCTACAGAGTGAATCGCCATTATGAGACTAAACGTTCAGAGAAGTACAAGAACTTGACTGATGCATAATGAAAAGCAACTAGTTTATTTTTTTTTTTACCAGGCTTTACACATCCGGGTATGACGCAGTTAAGACCAGCTCTGTGATTTCCCACAAAAGTCACAAAGAACAGTAAGCCACTCTCTGACAGAGAGCTTACCAAAGTGTTTGGTGGGATCTGCCATGATAATCTGCCCTGACAAAAAAAAAGAAGCATTTGAGAACGCTCCCTCTCCAGCCGAACCGTAACAAGGTAGATCGAGATCATTGCGTGAAACCTGAAGCTGCGGTTGAAAAACAAAGCAGACAGTTTTGACTTTTTCTCCTTGGCTCTGGATGAGAGCTGTGATGTCTGCAAAACAGGTAGCTGCATGCTTTGATAGGCTGGGGTTGTCATGATCCTGTGCCCAGCGTTTTGAGTTCTTTTGTGTAGCTTTCTTTTGTTGTACTTTTCAGGTTGTTTTCTTGGCATTTCTTTTAGTTTCTCTGTTTGTTGTTTGAGTGTGCAGTTTGGTTTCCTTGTGTTTTCATTTTGTAATGTTGCCTTTGTTAAGTTTTCTGTGTTTAGGTTAGTATCTGTTATGTTTAGTCAGTTCCTGTTTTATTTTGACAGTCTCGTGTTCCTTGTGCTTTGTGTTTAGTTTTGCTTCCCCTTTGTCATTAGTCTCATTCATTTCACCTGTTGTTCCCAGTTGTTTCCCCTCACCCCTCGTTTCCTTTGTGTATTTAAGTCTCAGTGTTGTTTAGTTCAGTGTTCAGGTCCTCGTCAGTTTTTGCCTGTGTGTTTTGTCTTCGAGTTTTGGAGTTTTGAGTTTACTGTTTTGTGATTATTGAAGTTTTAAAATAAACTTCCCTCTAAACCTGCTCTCGTCGTGTCCTGCACTGGGGTCCTCCCTGCCTTGCCAGCACGCAGCCGTGACAGGGGTTGAAATGGGACCAACTGGCAGGTGTTCCAAATGCTGGATTTTTATTGGTCTCTCAAAGAGGAGAACTTTCCACCTTTTCATTGCCTATTTGTAACATCTACTCTTACCAGTAGGAGCTTATAAACAGATCAACCAAACTGAGTTGAGCTTAATGGTGTGGCTCTCCACAGCAGTCCCAGTTTCTCATGTGGCCTCTTGGGAAAATGAATTGCTCACCCCTTCTCTATCAGATAACTGTGGTCAGAGTAAAGCCAATTTTTTTTTTAAACAGAAGCATGAGTACAACATCTGGTGTCCTGCCTGTGAGGTCTGGAAACTGATTGCTGAATTTAAAAACAAGGAACAAAACAACCCAGGAATATTTGCACATCAGCGATTCTGCACTTTTTCGAGCTACGAACACACAAACACGCAAGAAAGCACTGATACAAATCTGCTTGTACATTCCACAGTGCAGGGAGCAGAAAGCACCAGTCATCTGAACTACGTGGTAAAAAAAAAAAATGATTTAAATGTCATCACTGCACGTTCTGTTCTGAGAGGAGAAGTGACGGCACACCCAGCACACCATCTGACATCAGAATATCAAGCACGGAGAGACAAAAAGGCTCTCTGCCCAACAGATTAGATAAAGGCATGGTAGGACCAGCCCGCCCTACACGGGCTGCTGATGTCAATGATGCAAGTGACAGAGGGAGAATCACACAGTGTCACTGGTTTGATCTCACTATACAGAAGTGAAATTATGACTAGCAGAAGGAGCAAAGCCAGTGATCAATGCTGATAATTGAGCTTTTGGCCTGTAAGAGCAGGAAAAGCACATGTGCTACTGATGATATTGTGAAGTTAATATGTTATAATGGCTGTGTCCTGGTGTCCCAATAAGACATGACACTGTTACAGTGTTACAGCGAGCCTGAACGCACAATGTCTTTTGCTGTATTACAGAAATGCCCTAACTTAAATAGGAGTATACAGTTTGGTATTACAGAAGCAAATCCCAACCAACTTGAGGAATCTTTATATAATCCAACCATTCATCTAATTTTGGCCCTTTTCCCCCAACAAATGAAATACAATATGGTAAGTTGCAAGTCTTAGAAATACTGTTAGCAGAATCTTACTGCCGTTGGATAGACATAGGCTAACATAAAGCTAATGAATTTGCTCCTTGATATAGTCTTATATTTTCCAGTGGTTCTCCGATTCAATTTGTTTCTGCTCTGCTTTTCTCATTTTCAACACAAATATAATTTAAAGCAGTGAATGACGGGTAATTAGTCTTCATCTGACATTCATGTTAACACTTGTACAGACTACATACTGTCTGTCCCACTGCTGGGCTGCTGCGAACGTAAGGTGGGCCTGAATTGGACACTTGTGTGCTCATGCCTCATAGACATTCATTCCCAAGGAGCCACATGCAAAAGCACACTTTAAAAAAAAAAAGAAGCTAATTTGACTCCTCAGGGGTCGCAGTCATGCAACTCTCAAAAGCTACTTTCTACTCTTAGGAGAAGGGAACAAATTAAGTTCAAACACAACTAAATTATATTGTTTTTTTAAGCAGACACCAGAGTAATTTCACAACCTCCATGAAGTATGGTTATGAAGCCGGCATGGCTGCAAAGTACATTGAACACATTGTCAATGGATGTGAAGTGGAGCGCTCTGACAGCGGCAGGGAAAGGAGGGCAATGAGAGGTGGCCTTTCATGCTTGCTGGCTGCTAGCTTTGGCGGAGGAACAGCAGTCCTCAGCCAGGCTGCCTGTAAAGTGGGTGCATGACTGGAGGGGAGAGAGTGAAGGGGAAATAAGAAAAGAAAGGAAGGCGATGTGAAACACTCCACCGGGATAATAAATGCTATAATATTCTGCAGGAAGGAGGGCAAGGAGTCCAAAAAGGACTAATGTTTCCTTATTTTTCTGCCTTGAAAAGACAATAATGTCTCTGAGCAGTAACAGTGGAGGCAGAGGTGCTGTAGGAGGTGGGCAGACAGATATGCAGACAGGCAGGTAGTGACTCAGACAGGAAGTTGCAGAAGCCAACAGATGCAGGCGGCAAGGCAGACTTGCATCTAAAGAAGTCTCAGACAGATGAGGGAAATTATGTGTGTGTGTGTGTGTGTGTGTGTGTGGGGGGGGCTGGTATTCAGCTGAATATCTGAATCTGCTGGTATCTATGGCAACATGGCTTTGGCATTCTCAGTGTTGCTGGAAAGAGCCGCGAGTACAGAAGAGGAGCAGGCAGCAAGTGGATGCTGGGATTCACACCAGACAAAGAGGGATGCCAAGCCCAGCTGGGTGCAGCGTTCACCTAGGTGATATATCAATATTTATCTTCCATGATGACAGTGATTTCCAAGGATGAAACAAGAGGCTGCTGTGTGTCGCTCCTGGCTTGATTCCCACTGAGAAACTATGCATCAGATGGATGCTTTGAAGGATGTTTGCCACAATAAAAAAAACACTGCCAGTGCATGACCGGTAATTATAAAGAAGGAGTGAGTGAGGAAATTAAGGGTAACATGTGGAACACCAGTATGCTGATGAGTCAGTAATTTGTGACACAAATATTAATGCATGTTATACAGGCTAAAAAGACCTAATAAAATTCTTCTTTCAGCTGCTCCCTTTAAGGGTTACCACAGCAGATCATCTGCCTCCATCTCACCTTGTTCACCCTACTCATTTCTAATCCTGTCCACCCTGATCACTTCCACTGAAAATCTCAGCATCTTCAACTCTGCCGCCTCCAGCTCGGCCTCCTGTCTTTTTGTCAGCGCTGCTGTCTCCAAACCAAACATCATAGCAGGTCTCCACCTACTCCATCCTACCTGCACTCTCTTCTTCACCTCTCTTGTGCACTGGCCATTGACGTGGAAGATTAAACCCAGAACCCAGGTACTTAAACCACCTACCCTCAGTACCACTACTACTTGCAGCTTAACTGTTACACATCTCTCCCTCTCATTCACACAAGTGTGTTCTGTCTAAAAAAAAGACCTAATGAAATAAAAATTCATAATCCAAATTCTTATCATGTGTCCCTACGTTGATCTTGTTAAGAGTTATCTGAGGTGACCAGCTAGCCTCTCCTATATTATGAAACCACTTAAGCTAGCCACTATGTATTACATTATTTTATTAAAAGAGACCAGTCGGCAACCCCCTGGCAACTTCTGGTTGCTAGGAGAAAATGTGTATTCCCAAATGAGTGGTTGATGGGGATTGCTGGTTGTTGCTGGTCGCAAAGATGGTGCGGTACCGAAAGCCTCTTTGTGATTGGTTTGGTTGCTAGCAGGTTACTGCAGTTGCCTGTAGTTTGAATGGAAGTCACCAGTTTGTCTGCAAACACTCGCTAACCAACCATCCAGCAGTGGTAAAACATGTGATGCAAACCAGACCAACATGTCTCAAAAGGTGCAACTTCACCGTTTCTGGTTTGCATTGCAATCTTTACAGTTTCACTGCCACTTAGTGAGTAGTTGGCGAGTGTTTGCAGACACATCAGCATCTTTCATTTATTGCGGTTGACTGCAGCTACTGTATCTGCTCACGATCAAAGTAACTGCAAACTTAAACTTAAAAAATTTCACCTAGAAACAGCCAGCAACCCCCGGCAACCACTCGGCCAACCAGCCGGAGAATACACATTTTTCCCTAACAATCAGTGATTACCAGGGCGTCACTAACTGCGTTCTAGGTGTGTGTGACTGGGGGTTTTAACAACCAATTTTACAACAGTCGGGGAATCCTCATTTTCTCTCACACACGCACACGCAGGTGCACGCACGCACACATGCACGCACACACACACACACACACACATCTTCATTACACAGGGATAGTCATCACAGCAGCTACCTACTCCACTCATGGTGTCACAACTTTGCAAATCTACCATAAAGGTAAATAATGTATAACTCTTCCACCTTGAACTTCCCCAACACAACCTCAACACTTAAGTGTTCCAAAGGTTTTCCTTTGGAAACATCTGGATGGGACTGTATGTATTTGTGTCCACCACACTTCTGGCCACTGCCAGGGACCGGGCTTTAAAATGACCACAGACAGAAGCCCATTTCACAGGGCTTTTAAAAACAATCCGTGACAAACAACACTGTATATATTATTGTATTCTCATCTTGGATCTGTAAATCCCACAGCATGTGGTCTTATTTTAATAACTTTCAAGCATAACATATTGTTTGCCCTAACAGGGCACAGGACAACTTCTCCCACCTGTAGGTGAATATGAGCCAGTGAAAACTCTGCTGGTTATCTTGTTTGTCTCATGTGTCTCTGCTAGCTAGGCCAAACTGCTCTGCTCTGCAAATAAAGTTCCTCTTACTGACTTTCACTTCAACTTCTGGAGCTTTTGGGAAGTGCCAAAGACGACTCAGCACTTTTGGCCCTGTAGCTGCCTTTGGGATGCCCCCCCCAGACATATATGCATTTAGTACAAGTGCATCTGCATGAGTCTGTGTGTGTTCGTGTTTGCCTGTCTGTACAGCTATCCAACAAATACATATATCAACAAGAACTGGGACTGTGTGTTCCACATCAGTGTTTTTTGGCAAGAATTTGAAGCAGGATTATTTTTTCTTTTATGTCAGCTGGCAGATATGAAAGGTTTATTTTAGTTTGGTGAAGTTAGAAAAGCCTCCGTTTCCAAGATGCCTGTTAATGACACAACATTAGTGACCAAAAACAACATCAGACATACAAAACAAAAGCCTCACCATGCCCCCCCCCCAAAACGCAGCCACTTGAAGTTGCCTTATGCAGTGATTTCAGTTTATTTGTTATGCTTACAATGCTGTGGCACAACGGAGGCAAATACACAAAGACACAGTTACTGGGTTAGAAGTGTTGTGTGTAATAAGAGAGCCTGGCTGCTATTTTAATCTGTAGCCCTGATTGTCTTCTGTTTTGAGGAGAGGGAGCAGAGAATACAGACTGTGAGTCAAACAGCTCATTGGATCATACCCTACATCTAACACTTAGCAGAGCTGGGGAGAGAAGGAAAACAAACACACCCCTGCCAGGACACATGTATGTTTGTGCCCACATAGACATTTCATATTATTACTCAAGTATTTGATTCAGACAGGAAACTTAAAACTTTAAAAACTCAGTGCTGGAAAATCCGCAATGGAAGTTAATTAAACTTGTGACCAAAAAGAAAAGGAAAAACATTTGGATTATGGCTCTATTAATGCTATTACAGATTTAGTGTTCAGGGCTGGATTTGAGAATTATTAGGTTCATGTGACCCTACCTTGTATCCAGCATGAGTCCTGCTCTTTGCATGCGGTGTGGTAGAGCAGAGCTCAATGGCCTCGGGCTCGTGGAAGATCACCGTGGGCAGCGGCTCCTTTCTCAGCGTCAGCACATTCAGCTTGGTCTTCAGCATGGTCTGAAAGTGCTGATGGAGAAAGACAGATATACACACTGTGCTTTAGGCAAATATGGAATCTGTACCAAACAGCAAAAAAGGGTAATTATGGCTGTGGTTCAACATTATGTTTCCTTGTCAACACTGCAGCTTACACAAAGAAAATTACAACCCCCAGAAACATCAGCATTTTAAAGTGTGGCGTGTGCAGAGGTGCATCCTCGCGTCCAGCAAGACTCATAGGAAAGTATGGAACGTGCTCAATGGGTTAAAGGATTTCAGGATTTTATATTTTAACAGGCACCTCCTTAAACTCATAAAAAAACATCTCAGTGGTGAAAAAATGAAGATGAAAAGTCCAAGTAAGATGCTGCGAGAGGTTTATTCTGCTCCGAGTGGAATGTGAGGAGCAGACGAAGGAAGCCCTGCCCTCTCTGTCCCCGTCAAAACAAGAGGGGCCGCCTGCTCTCATACTACAGTCCATGGCAAGCGTTCCCTGAAGTCGAGCAGAACCACATGGTCGGTCTGGCCATGTGTAGTGTGCCTGCTAGAATTTCTGGTATTTTTAGACACCGTCAAAACAAAACTGAGCAGCTAATTTAAATCATGATTTTTTCAGAACTAAGGGGAAAACAGCATACCTGCTGGGCACGGTGTCTGCGGCCTGATCTCATTTATTTGTCTGGCTCTATCAATCGGCGAACTGCGGCCTGAAAATGAAATTTCTTGCCAAATCCATATCAATCGATCTTGTTAGGGACTAACAAGGTTACTGTTTGCTATAAACAGTTATACACAACTTAAACAAACCGCTAGCTGCAATGTGAAGCTGGGCTCTTGGCATGTTCACACCATTGGTTTGGAATACCCAGATTTGATCGTTAGACACCCTGTGGAGGAAGCTTATATCCTGCTGTTTGTATGTATCTCATCCTTTCGGTCACCACCCAGAGCTCGTGGACATAGATGAGGAAATCTTAAATACATTGGCTCCTATGAAACTTAGGCAGTCTAAGACCAAACCTGAACCTTGGTTCAATGATCAAGTTCGTGAGGTCAGACGTAAATGTCGTCGAGCCGAACGTAAATGGAAAAAAGACAATTTGCAAGCCTCCTTCCTGCTTCTCAGGAAATATTGGCATCTTTATCAAAGTTCCATTAAGGAGGTCAAAAAAGGATTACTTGTCCAAGATTATTCTCTCTCATCAACATAATCTGCGTGTCTTATTCAAAACTATTGACTCTGTTCTTAATGTTTCACCGTGCTTGCTTGGGGAGATGGGCGGTTTAACCTGCGATGATTTTATGAATTTCTTTACTGGTAAGGTGTCCAATTTAAGATCTCTTATTGTGTTACCTGAAAATGACCCTGCCTGTTTGGCCCCATGTTCGGCCATTCTGGATAGGTTTCAGCCAGTAGACTTGACCTTTTTAAATAACATAGTCGAACACATGAAACCATCGGGCTCTCCTCATGAAATTATTCCCCCTTACTTTCATAAGGACGTCTTCCCTAGTATTGGGCACTCTATCCTTACCATTGTAAATAGTAGCCTGTTGTAAAGTGACATCCCTGTGAGTTTTAAACACGCAGTGATACAGCCTCTTCTTAAGAAGCCTAGCCTTGACCAGACTGTTTTGGCTAATTTCAGGCCTATCTCCAAACTGCCTTTTATATCCAAAATACTAGAAAAAGTCATCCTTTCTCAAATAAAGCCTTTTTTAGACCAACACAACATTTTAGAGACATTTCAATCTGGTTTTAAAGCTCAGCATAGTACCGAATCGGCCTTGGTAAGGGTTCTAAATGATGTTCTAGGGGGTAATGACTCTGGGAACTATGTTGTCCTTGTGCTTTTAGACTTATCTGCCGCTTTTGACACAATAGACCACAGTATCTTATTGTCCCGTTTAAATACCCATGTTGGCTTCCATGGTACTGTTTTAAAATGGTCTGAAAATTTGTCTGGCAGGTCTATATCTGTTTAACTAGCTGACGCAGAGTCCTTACTTGCCCCATTATCTTGTGGGGTTCCCCAAGGCTCAATTCTTGGCCCACTGCTTTTTTCTCTCTACTTGCTACCTTTGGGCTCAATTCTGCGGAAGCATGGAATTTCCTTCCATTGCTATGCAGACGACATTCAAATGTATATGTCCTTAAAGAGAGGTGCCTCCTCGATTAAATTATTATTGCTATGTTTGGAGGACATTAAAGCATGGATGGCCCTTAATTTTTTAAGCTTTAATGAAAATAAAACAGAAGTGATAGTGTTCTGTCCGAGTAGCCTGCAGGATTCATCTAAAATTGACCTGAGACCCTTAGCCCCTTACTTAAAGCAGACTGTGTCTAACCTGGGCTTCAAACTTGACTGTGAACTGAAATTTGATCGCCAGGTTGGGGCAGTAGTCTGCTCTTGCTTTCATCATTTAAGACAATTAACTAAGGTTAAGCCCCTCCTTTCTAAGCAGCACTTGGAGTTGGTGATCCATGCTATGATCACTACTAGGCTTGACTACTGTAATGCCCTTTATTTTGGTATCAGTCAGTCCTCCCTCAGACAACTTCAGCTGATTCAAAATGCTGCTGCTTGGCTCCTGTCTGGTGTTGGAAGGAGGGAGCGTATTTCTCCTGTTTTGGCTTCTCTACACTGGCTACCAGTTCACTACAGAGTCTGTTTTAAAATTCTTTTATTTGTGTTCAAATGTCTTCATGGTCTAGCGCTATCGTACCTGTCTGAGCTAATAACTCCTTATCTCCCAACTTGCTGCCTCAGATCAGCTGATCAGCTGCTAGTTGAGGTCCCAAGATCTAAGTTAAAGCTCAGAGGCGATAGAGCTTTTAGCATTTCTGCCCCTATTTTATGGAACACATTTTTAAAGACACATTTTTATTCACTGGCTTTTAGTATACATTGAGATCTTATTAATTTTGTATTTCCTGTTTTATTATTGTTGTTCTTGTTGTCTTTGCTCTTTTTATTGTACAGCACTTTGTTGCAGTTGCTGTTTTTAAAGTGCTTAAAAATGAATAAAGTAAAGTAAAGTAAATAGCAAAAAAGATCTATCTAGACGATTTTTAATCTGAATGGTTTAACGATGGTGCCATTTGGAAGGGGAAAGTTTAAATAGCAATTGTAAAACAGAGCCTGACTGATACTCACCCCACCAAAATATAGGCCAGTATAAGCTAGTTGCCCATCTATAGCAGCTAATAAGTGAAAAATTCAAAAGTAAAGAAGAGACAGGAGAAACACCCGTTAGCCATATTATGAGTGTTAATGTCACACAATTTGTCCACCAGAGGGCACTCTGCAACTTCCCTGTTAGTAACATGTATGGAAAGCCACAAAACACAAACAACAAGCAGAGTTCACTTGTTGTGACAATAAAACAAGATTATTTTTAAACTGTATTGTCATAATATCTCAATAAGGACTCATAACTACCATAACAAATGTTAGGGAAACCTGTTTTCTCTTTTGTGTATCTGAAGAATTACGGATTAGATTTTTTTAATCACTGGCATTGGTCTTCAAAATCCTCTGTCTGTTGGGCTTTTTACTAAAAGCAAAGGTAAGCGCTAATTAGCTAGTATGTTCACTATCCATCCATCCATCCATCCATCCTCTTCCACTTATCCTGTTCAGGGTTGCAGGGGGGCTGGAGCCAATCCCAGTTCACATAGGTCAAGAGGCAGGGTACACCCTGTACAGGTTGCCAGCCTGTTGCAGGGCCAGCACAGACACAGACAACCATTCACACCTATGTGTAATTTAGAGTGACCAATTAACCTAACCCCAGTAACTGCATATCTCTGGACCAGAGTACCTGGAGAAAACCCATGTGGTCACGTGGAGAACATGCAAACTCCACACAGAGAGGCCTGGGCCAAGGTGGAATTGAACCCAGACATTGTAGCTGTAAGGCAGCAGTGCTAACCACCGCGCCACCGTGCTGCATTATCTAATTAAAACTTATTTCCGCTGTAAGTTTCCATAACCACCGGTGACCAGCTGGGTTACTGTATATTTACCAACAATTGTACAGTTTGGCAGTGCACCAATTCGTCCTTCTACAGCAACCCAGCTGGTCATCGGTGGTTATGGAAACTTACAGTGGAAATAAGTTTTGATTAGATAAGGCAGCACGGTGGTGCGGTGGTTAGCACTGCTGCCTTACAGCTGTACAATTTACCAACAATTGTGAACAGAGTGGCTCCTTGGTGGGTCCTATTTAAGAACTATCCAATAATGTATGAAAATCATGAATAGCAGATTAATCCTGCACTGAGCTTACCTTAGCAAATCTTATAGCAACCCATCCAACAGCTGTACACCGCAAATGTCAACCTCCATGGCTGCAGTTGATGAAAATCACAATCAACAGGTCAAACATTAGAATTCAGCATGTGGAAACCCTGAACGTCTGTACTTGATTTATAGCAATCCATCCATGAATAAAACACTTCTCGTAATCGGGACTGTTTTGTCACAGCTGAGCACGGCTTCAGAATTTCACTCAACCGACCTCTCAAATCCTCAACATTAATGCAATAATTGACAATGCGAGCTATTGTGAGCACACCACCAAAAACAAACTGGAGTTTCTTGTTAAGTACAGATCACTTTAACAAATGCTCTCCTTCACTTTTTCCTGCACTCAGTGGAACTACAAAGCTGTTTTCCACGTTACGCTGCGCAAAAGCTATTTTCTCCTGCAACAGATGGTCAACATTTTCGAGCGATGAAAACAGCCAATACTGCCAATGCAGACTATCATCAGTCTTCACTGTTGCCTTCAGAAAGCCAAGCAGAACCCTATATCAACTTAGAAAAATGGGTTTTGTGTCAATGTCTGAAATTAAACACCACTACTTAGGCATTATTACCTGATTATTGAAGTTAATACCATTAACACCAGTGTTTATGATTATATTAACACTGTCCTGGATCAGTTGGTTTTCTGCTGTCATTGTTATAAGGGTTTCAAAATGCATCATAGTCTGAATTATTATAGTGTTTGGCTATGAAATGGCAGAACTAAAAAAAAAAAGCCTAATCCCGTGCTGATGCCCTACAGTGTAACCCCCCAATCTCTCACTCACCACAGTGGACCTTCATGCTGAGAAGAATAATAATAAAGAGAAGGAAGGAGAGAGGGGATGGGCAGGAGGAAGATAAGGCATGAGGGGGGCAGATGAAGGAGAAAAAGAATGATGGACTTGTGAAAGTAAAGCCACATGTGTGTAAACGCTTGCTGACCTCCGCGTCAGCACTTCAGCTTCCTGACAGTGGCTTGCATTCCTGCGGTTGGCCCCGGTACGGAGTGAGACTGGGGGGGTGCCACGACTCTACACCCCCCCACCAAGTCTACAAGGTTTGAGCAGGTATGGAAAAGAAGTTTAGAAAAAAACTTGGCCTTGTGTGTGTGTGTTTGTGTGTGTGTGTGTGTGTGTGTGTGTGTGTGTGTGTGTGTGTTTTATATACAATGAGACATACATATAAAACAATGTGCTATATACTACTTGAGGAAATAGGAAAGTTTTTTATTCCCCATTTCTTTTCCGCATGGGGAGGGCTGCTTGTGGAGCACTTCTGGAATTCTATTCACAATATTTTCACAGTATCCTAATGTTTTTGTTATTTCTCAAGTCCCAACTGTCTCCTCATCAAGTTATTGATTCTATTTCTGACTATAACTTGGACCCAGAAAAGTGTTCGGCCTCCAACATCAGACCAGTGTGGGCACGGTCAGTTTTGATTTGGTACAAAGCGAGGATCCTGTAAACACTTGAGCAATCACTGAAGTGCCTGACCTCCACACTTAAGCCTCTTTTCCACAAGTACCTACTCAGCACGCCTTGACTCAACACAGTTTTCTTTGTTTTCCATAACAATTGTGTACCACCTCAACATGGGTGGAGTCGATATCGCAACGTGAGCAGCTGTCATTTGATGTAATTTGTATGCGACTCAAACGCGGCCATTAGCTCGGAGTCCTCCTGATGCACTTTCTCATCTCTTGACTGCCACCAAGCACAGAAACGTCTGCACCTCATCCTTGGAACACGGTGTTGGTTTGTGTGTGTCTCCGTTTCCCTCGCTGCAGGGTTTTAAAAATGGTGCACGCGATTCTGGTGAAGGACTTGCTCTCAATGACTCATCTCGTGACGACACCCCCTGGCCACACATTTTCGGATCGCTTGGAACCCCGGCTGAGTGGGTACTAAAAAAGTACCTAATGGAAAACCCTACAAATCAAGTTGAGTTGAGTTGAGTAGGTACTAATGGAAAGGCTGCATTTGTGTTTAAATGTGTAACTTGAACAAAAGCCTCCACATGCTGAATATCGACCTGTTTTTTTGTTTTTTTTTTTACCCTGAATGACATTTGTTGCTCCTAATATGCCTGAAGAGCTGTGCCATCAGTATAGCTCTAATTCAAGTGTTTAGTGATAGCTAGTATACTGCTACAGCAAGTGGTACGAGTAAACGAGGGCCTCAGAGGAATCTAATAGTTGGATAGTTATGATGCTATGCGCCATCCATCAAGACACTTGACTACATTTCCTGGCTGGAGTCTGTCATATTTCTGAAAGATAACCCACATTCACTCCATCTGCTTGTTCTAGAGTACACAGCGGCCATGGCTTCCAAAAAATTCATAGATTCATAGGCACAGCAACTTTACTGCTTCCTATTTTGCCATTTTAGGAAAAGAAACACATTTTTACTTGTCATTGTGCTAAGATATACGATAGTATGAAGATGGCGTGGCAGCACGGTATGAAACTTGTTAGTAGTGTATCCCTGGAGCACCAGATTTAAAGCATTAGTGAAAAATGAGAGAGTGCATATAAATTTTCATAGTGAATATTTGGAAGAAATCCCTGAAGCACACGATTTATTATATGATTATGTGACTTTTTCCTATAAATAACTTTGGGTTTTCAGTTGCCATTTATAGTTCATGCCTTATTAAGTGCTCATTGTAATCTTTAATCTCGTGAAATTATTTGGTCTTTTGAAGGTGAGTTATGACACTTACCTTCATCACTGCAAAGGTTCACATTTAGTGTTATTATTTTAATGTTAAAAAGCATCAACACCGTCACAGTACTGCCAGTAAATATATAGGTAGCCCCTTAACTGGCAAGGGCCCGGTGACGGGCCGTTTGTAGTCCCTTTTATATGGCAGGCTAGACCCTCCCATTTTTATTGACACGTCATTCGGCCAATCATGTAACTGGCTGCACCAAATCACCTGACAAAGCTACGTGACGCCCTCTGAGTATTATTGGCTCTGGGAAACCCATTTCTTAACATGATTGGCCGAATGAGGTGTCAGTCAAAATGGGCGGGTCTAGCCTGCCATATAAATGCACTTCATTCGGCCCGCGGACCAGACGCAGCCGATTAATAGGCTATGAAATGGGTTGTTCAGAGCCAATAATAACCAGAGGGTGTTATATAGTTGTTTCAGGTGATTTTATTTGCTGCCAGTTAAGGGGTTAATGCGTCTTTATAGAGCAAAGACATTACAACAAAAAGGGACCGAAGACTGCAACGACTCCTACAATTCAGTCATTTATACTTTCCTGCTCTCAGAGCCTGTACGGTATGCATTTACCTATAATGAGTGATTCCAACCAGCTTTAGCTCACAATATTAACCTTTTGCCCTGTGGAACTACTAAAAATTAGTAGTGTTAAAATATGATGGATGACCAATGGCTGTTGCATTCACTGATTCACACACAATAAGACAGTGTTGGTTTTTAAACTGTGATGTCCAATCCTATCTGTTCACAAGGTTGGTTTGGTAAACCTTTGTTAGGTGCACCTGTTCAAAAAATATCTAATCAGCCAATCACATGGCCGCAACTCAGTGCATTTAGGCATGTAGACATGGTCGAGAAAACCTGCTGAAGTTCAAACTGAGCATCAGAATGAGGAAGAAAGGTTATATAAGTGACTGAATGCAGCAGAGTGGCTGGTCTGAGTATTTCAGAAACTGCTGATCTACTGGGATTTTCCCCACACAACTATCTCTAAGGTTTACAGAAAACAGTCCAAAAAAGAGGAACCTCTGGGTAAAAATGCCTTGTTGATGCCAGAGGTCAGAGGGGATTGCCCAGACTTGGCTTTAAGATGATAGGGAGGCAAAAATAACTCTAATAACAACTTGTTACAGCCAAGGTATGCAGGAGAGTATCTCTGAATGCACTACATATCGAATCTTTAAGCAGAACTACAGCAGCAGAAGACCACACTGGGTGCCACTTCTGTCAGCTAGGAATTTGGTATAAACACCATAAAAGCATTGATACAAATCAGGATGGATCATCCATCTTGCCTTGTATCAATAATTCAGGCTGATGGTGGTGGTGTAATGGTGTGGAGGATGTTTTTTGGCACACGTTGGGCCCCTTAGAACCAACTCATTCAAACACCACAGCCTACCCATATAGTGTTGCTGACCATGTCCATCTCTTGACTGCAATGTACCCATCTTCTGATGGCTGCTTCCAGCAGGATAATGCACCATGTCACAAAGCTCATCTCAAACTGGTTTCTGGAACATGACAATGAGTTCACTGTAGTCAAATAGCCTCCACAGTCACCAGATCGCAATCCAACAGAGCATGTGGGATGAGGGGGAAGAGGAGATTCACATCATGGCTGTGCAGCCAACAAACTGTGTGATGCTATCATGCCAATATGGACCAAAGTTTCTGAGGAACGTTTCCACCACTTTGTTACATCTGTGCCACAAAGAATTAAAGCAGTTCTGAAGGGTCCAAGGGTCCAACCTGTTACTAGTAAAGTGTACTTGAATCTTAACATCTGGATCTTAGTCAAACTGCCAACAAATTCTATATGACTGCTGTCCAAGGGTGTCTCTGATTACTACTGAAGTGCCATCAAGACAAGTGGACATGCTGATTTCTTAAAGAGTCCCTGCTACTGAATGATTTGGAATTGTGCATTTTAAAATATGCAAATTTAAGACTTGAACAGTCCCAACCACAAGAAATCAAGTCTCCAGACAGGTTTTGGGGAGTGCATTTTGCCTCCTACAGTGATGAGCTTAACAGATCACAGATGGTAAGTTAAACTTTTGGCCCTCTGAGGAAGCATTCTAAGAGAAAAGAGGCTCTCAGGTCAATATCATGGTGAGTCACTGAATAACAGGGTGAAAACAGGCACTTGAGCACACCCACTGAGACACATAAAGCCAGGGCTATGGGGATGGAATTATGACAAAAGTGTACAAAACAGATGGAAATAATATTAAGAAGAAGCCCTGCAGATCAATGTCCTTGTCCAAAAGTATGATAAAAAGCCACCCCCTGGATACACAATGGCTACTGGCTCATCCCAAGAAATCAACCAAGTGTGGTTAGTTATGTTAAGTATGGTTAGAAGTCTTGTAACACAAGACCTCAAGACCATATGAGTCAACATTACTCTGTGACATACACATCGGCATCCACAGACTCCAACACACATGTAGAGCCTGCAGAAAGAGCAGAGACAGCAGTGTACCAGCTGCTCAACATGTGTGTGGTGTTGATAAAGAACAAGAAAAGAGGACATCATTGTTTGCTATTCTGTACTATTGTGTAGCACTTTTTTTTTTTTAGTGGGAGCCCACATCACCTCTGTTGTCAAAAAGGCCCAGCAGAGGATGTAGAAGAAGAAGAAGAAGAAGAAGAAACAGCCTTTATTGTCCCACAGAGGGGAAATTTGGGTGTAACAGCAGCCGCAGTTATTATAAATATAAGTAAAAATATAATAATTCACACTATTAAGAAAAGAATATAAATATATATAAAATCAACAAACAAGATTAACCTTAATACTACTAATAATAACACTATATACAATGTACATGATGTGCCTGTGTGTTGAACCTTAACAGGCCGGACTATTTACAGTATATTATATATTATCCTACATTGTGTAGGTTATTGTGGTTTTTGTTGGGAGCAGTGATGATTATAAAGTCTTACAGCTGCTGGGAGGAAGGATCTACGATAACGCTCCTTTGTGCATTTAGGATGCAGCAGTCTGTCACTGAAGGAGCTCTCCAGCTCAGCAACAGTTTCATGCATGGGATGGGAGACCTAGTCCATCAGTGATGTTATTTTGGTCAGAGTCCTTCTGTCTCCCACCACCTGCACTGAGTCGAGAGGACATCCTAGGACAGAGCTGGCTTTCCTGATGAGCTTGTCTATCCTCTTCCTCTCAGCTGTAGACAAGCTGCTGCTCCAACATACTGCTGCATAGAAGATGGCTGATGCCACCACAGAGTCATAGAAGGTCTTCAGGAGTGTCCCCTGCACTCCAAAAGACCTCAGCCTTCTCAGCAGGTAGAGTCTGCTCTGAACCTTCCTGTAGAGCGCATCAGTGTTATGAGTCCAGTCCAGTTTATTGTTTAGGTGAACACCCAGGTACTTATAAGAGTCCACTATCTCAATGTCCACTCCCTGGATGTTCACCGGTGTCCGTGTGGTGGGTCTGCGCCTGCGGAAATCCACCACCAGCTCCTTGGTTTTAGCGGCGTTTATCAGGAGGTGGTTCCGCTGGCACCAGTCCACAAAGTCCTGAGTCCACTGTCTGTACTCTGAGTCATCCTCACCTGTGATGAGGCCAACTATGGCAGAGTCGTCAGAGAACTTCTGCAGATGGCAGCGTGGGGAGTTGATGGAGAAGTCTGCAGTGTAGAGGGTGAAGAGGAACGGTGCCAGCACAGTTCCCTGTGGGGCCCCCGTACTGCAGACCAGCCTGTCAGAGACACAGCCATGTGTCCTCACGTACTGTGGGCGGTCAGTGAGGTAGTCCAGTATCCACTCGGAGATGTGGTGGTCCACTCCTGACAGTTCCAGCTTGTCTCTCAGAAGTCCTGGCTGGATGGTGTTAAAAGCACTGGAGAAATCAAAGAACATGATCCTCACAGTGCTTCCAGGCTTCTCCAGGTGGGTCAGAGCTCGGTGCAGGAGGTAGATGATGGCGTCATCCACCCCGATGCCAGGCCGGTAGGCGAACTGCAGCGGGTCCAACGAAGACGACACCATGAGGCGTAGATGGTTGAGGACCAGCCTCTCGAGGGTCTTCATTAGATGCGATGTCAGGGCTACCGGCCTGTAGCTGCTAAGATCCTTTGGATGTTTGGTCTTTGGTACCGGTACCACACAGGAGGTCTTCCACAGTTGTGGTACTTTCCCCAGCTTCAAGCTCAGGTTGAACATGTATCCCATGATGCCACACAGCTGATCTGCGCAGCACCTCAGGAGCCTGGAGCTGATGCCGTCTGGACCAGCAGCCTTTCGCACCTTGATTTTACGTAGCTCCTTCCTCACATGATGAGTTGAGAGGGACAAGATGGAGGTGGGGGATGGGGGTTGTGAGATGGAGTCCTCAGAAGTGAAGGGGGTTGGTAATGGCTGAGAGCTGAGAGGTGTGAGGTCCCAAGAAGAAGAAAGGTTGGCAGTCATTAAAGATGGTGGGGCTGACAGCAGGGGGGACTGGGCTGGGGGAGGGGTGGGTGGCTGGTCAAACCTGTTAAAGAACTGGTTCAGGTTGTTCACCCACTCTAAGTCTCCCACAATCCTAGGGCTTGGTTTGTGGCCTGAAATTGAGTTCAAACTCCTCCAAACCCCACTGATGTTGCTCTGCTGTAGCTGGTCCTCCATCTTCTTCCTGTAGATGTTTTTTCCATCCCTGATTTTCCTTCTCAGATCCTTCTGCACGGCTCTCAGCTCCTCCTTATTTCCTGATCTAAAGGCTCTCTTCTTCTCCTTCAGGAGAGCCTTTATTTCGGAGTTGATCCAGGGTTTGTTGTTTGAAAAACACCGTACCCTCCTGGTGGGCACAGTGTTTTCCACGCAGAAATTGATGTAATCAGTGATGCAGTCCGTGATGCTGTCGATGTCCTCCCCATGAGGGGCACAAAGCTCTTCCCACACAGTGGAGCTAAAGCAGTCTCTCAGAGCTTCTTCAGTCTCCTCAGACCATTTCTTCACTGTGTGTGTCACAACTGGTTCTCTGTGTACCAAGGGTTTGTACACAGGCTGGAGATGAACCAGGTTGTGATCTGAGCCCCCCAGGGGAGGCAGAGGTGATGAGCTGTATGCCTCCTTGATGTTGGCATACAGTAGATCCAGTGTGTTGGTATTCCTGGTGTGGCAGGTGACATACTGGGTGAAGGTGGGGAGAGTGGAGGACAGGGAGACGTGGTTAAAGTCCCCTGAGATCAGAAAGAGGGCCTGTGGGTGCTGTGTTTGGAGTCTGCTGGTAGTAGCATGGAGGACATCGCAGGCTGCAGCAGCGTTAGCAGAGGGCGGCACATACACAGTTATCACAATAACATGTGAAAACTCCCGAGGAAGATAGTACGGCCTCAAGCTAACAGCGAGCAGTTCAATGTCCTTACTGCAGAGCATCTCTTTGATGGTTAGATGTCTGGAGTTGCACCATTTATCGTTCACAAACACAGCCAGACCCCCGCCCCTCTTCTTACCACTCTCCTTGGTTCTGTCGGCACGGATCAAACGAAAGCCGTCCATGTTTATGTGTGAGTCCGGGGTTAGCTCGGTTAGCAACGTCTCCGTCAGGCACATGAGGCTACTCTCCCGGTAGCTCCTTTGATGTCGCGTTAGCGCCGCCAGCTCGTCCACTTTGTTGGGAAGAGATCTCACGTTTCCCATGATGATGGACGGGATGACGGGCCTGTACCTTCTCCTCTGGCAACGACAACCTATGCCCGCACGTCTCCCGCGTCTCTTCCTTCTCAGTTCGCGGGGAATATCAGGTCGTTCTGCAGGAGTAGGCACAGCGGAGCGCCCGATGGAGATCAGCTGGTCCCGAGAGTAAACAATAGGAGCATGGCCACTCTCGCAGTCTCCAAACATAAACACCATAAAAAGGGTAAAAAACAAAAACTAAGTTTTCCAGAAAAAAGTCTGCTCCATCATGAGGAAAAAGAGCAGAAGATACAGAAACTCAAAAACACATCTAATACTAAACAAAATGAGAAAAAACACGGAATGAGTGCGGAGCTGCTGAAACTGGCTGCCTGCTCGCGCGGCGCCGGAAGCAAAAAAAAAAAAAAAAAAAAAAAAAAATGTACTTCCTGCGGCAGTTGAAGAAATTCAACTTGCCAGTAAGGACCATGGTGCAGTTCTATACTGCCATCATCGAGTCTGTCCTTACCTCCTCCATCACTGTGTGGTACGCTGGAGCCACCACTAGGGACAAACAGAGACTACAGCGCGTTGTGCACTCTGCTGAGAAGGTGATTGGCTGCAACCTCCCATCTCTCCAGGACACTGGGGCGTGCAGGTCGGATCACAGCCGACCACTCTCACCCTGGGCACAGACTTTTTGACCCTCTCCCCTCATGCAGGAGGCTACGGTCCATTTGGACCAGAACCTCCCGCCTTAAGAACAGTTTCTTCCCCTCTGCTGTTGGACTCATGAACAATAACCCTAAGACTGTTACCACCACCCTCCACAAACGCTGATGACCCTATGTTTATGCACCTGTCTGTTTGCACTGATCACTGCACTGTCATGTACATATTACTGGACTATAGTTTACATTCTTTTATCTTTACAGTCACTTTATTATGTCACTTTAGCATTCATCTGGTTTCTGCTTTGCAGTAAATATTATGACTTATCGTAATTATTCTAATATTCTATTCTATCTATTCTAATATTGTGTTATAATTTTTATACTTACTTGTTTTTATGTAAGCACGAAGTACCGCAGCAATTTCCTAATGTTGTGAACCTGTTCACCCATATGGCAATAAAACCTTCTGATTAAGGAATACACCAATCATTAGGCCAGATGTGGTCCAGTTTTTTTGGCTGCAGGAGAGAGGAATAACATCTTTGGAGAGGAAAAAAAAAGTGAAGAAAAAACACCCTAAATATATTTAGAACTACAAATGAACTTTATGAAATAATGCTTTGCCCAGACCCACATTACACAAATCAGTTTTGTCCCATATTGTTTAATGTTAGAATACCACCCAGGCTACTGCAGGTGGTAGTTCTCGTGAGGCTAGTGGCAGAATTCAGTTTGGAGAGGCACAGGAATGCTTTTTTAAAAACTATTATATTAAAATACGGGAAATTTACGGGAAAATACTAGTACAGAAGGACGGCGGGACAGAGGGGTAAAATACAGGAGTTTCCAAAACGGGAGACTTGGCAGGTATGGATTGAACCATGTGACTTGATGACAGTAGGGAGTGTGGATCACTCCAGTCTGGTACAATGCTCTGAAAATAAAATGCTCATTGACCTGCAGCTATCGTTAATAAACAATCCTTAAGCAACACGTTTGTTATCCCCTTGAGTCTACAAAGACAAGAAACAAGACAAGCTCCTGGGATTTTGTGTTTAATAGGAAGCCCTCGGTTTCACGCTGGTCACTATTTTGCCCCGCAAAATCAAGCGTGAACAGGACCGTCGCGAGATCGCCCGTGCACACTGTGAACGAAACTGGCTGTGCCCAGTGGTAGATTGCAGTGAAATAATCCTACAATACAGCAATCTAGCCAGAGGGACAAAAAAAAAGTCAGTCTGGTATCAGCGACAGGGTGGCATGTGCAGAGCGTGTGGGGTGTGCGCCTGCTTGCTAATTGCAGTGATAGAGCAGTTCCGATAGTGAACCGGTGAAATTCACAGCCCAGCGCAAGACGACCTCAGCATGGCGCAGTGTGGGGCGATCAACCGCTGGCTAGAACCCTGAAGTGTTGCTAATTGGGAAGTTGCAGTGCCCTCTGGTGGACAAACTATGCAACGCCAACACCCATAACGTGGCAGAAGAGTATTTAGCCCTTCTTTACTTTAAAATTTTAATTTATCAGCTGTTACAAAAGGTGATATGGACACATTGGCAAATAGCTAACATCGACCTGCTGATAAATCAGTCGAGCTCTAGTCGCTACGTTGAAGAACATTAAAGACAGCTAGAGGATGTAGAAAAGGGAGGAGCTGTTTGTTGGTTGAATGTTTTTTAGATTAAATTGGACTTATTTAGCTTCATTTATGCTCCTCCAAACTAGGAATAGTTATTAATGGTACTACTACTCTGAGCAATACTGCTTATTGGTCCGGTACTTTAACAGTATTCTTATCTGTACTTTATGGAGTTAAGAATAGCATTAAATTAAGAGTAGAATTAAGATTGTATCAAATCATACATGATTTTGTCAAGTATGATTTGTCCAGAATGCTCAAAATATGTATGTAAGAAATAAAACCTCCACCTTGAACTGGTAAAGATTTTTTCTGACAACATTTACTGCAGCCTCCAAATCAAGTGATCCGAAGCTAAAACTGGGAGTTTGGGATTGTGAATTGGAAACGACAGTTCAGATGATATTTTGACCATCTCAGACTGAATGCACACACCCATAACAGTCAACTTGCTAACAGTCACTTTAATCGCTAAAGCACATTCATATTTTAGATAAGATAACCAATAATTTAGATAATTGCATGTGTGCGCCAGGCTGCTAGCATATGACAGATTAACTACAAGTTAGGCGTTTTCCTAAATGTTTTGACAGATTGCTCGTGTTTCCGTGTTGCATTTGTAGCAATGAGCACTGTCAGCACCGACTCTATTTAACTTTATTCTCTCCACCATCTTCACAAAGCATCTCACATCCGGGCTGAGAGAGATACACAGTGAAAGAATAGAAAAAAATGGATCTTAGATTAATGAACGATAACTTTTAACCAATAGTCAATGTGATGTCTATTTTTTTCCAGTACAGAACGTAGTACCAATAGCGTCCGAGCTTACTGATACTCTGAGTCAGGCCTTTAATAATTTTGCCCCGAGGCTAGCTGTGCTCTATGTTAACTGTGATTTGCCTCATTTTCTTCATGACCAAAGTGGGGAAATAAAATCCCCACTCTCTTGTGTGTCTTTCTCTTTCTTTCTTTCTTTCTTTTCATCACAGAAGATGTAGCAAGGCCTTCACCTACACAGTTCTGTTGTTTCGTAAATGCCACACATTAGCAGAGGTCCCAACAGCCAGTCAGAAACACCACACACATAAATAGCGCTGCTAGTGGCCAGAAACTCCCAAGTGTTCCTTTCAAGGCATGAAACCCCAAAAGACAATAATCTATACAGAAATATTTTGTCAGTGTGGGAGGAAAAAAAATATAAATGTTTTGCTCTTGTGGGCAGACCGGATATGAGCTGGAGTTACACATTAAATGAATCTGCTCCTCAAAACACAATCAGCCAGTGAACCTAGTCTTTCGCAAACACTGACTTGAGGCTTAAACCTTACGCAACTCTGAGTTGGAAACCACCTCCATCATGCCCTTGTTTGTCCCTCAGACACCTCTTTTACACACAAACATGTCCTTCCTGTAAACTTATTAAAGGACGACGCCGCGGTCTACAGGTAGAGCAGCATGTGGTGGCAGTTACTTCCGAAAGCCAAGAGTAGGATGCGCCTCTCCAGTTCCTGCATGGTAGAAAAAAAGCAAAAAAACTGGGCAGTGCATCCAAGCTGTCCCTCTGTGTGTTTACAACCTCCCCCTCTGATCCTGGGACAGTTTACGAGAGGAAATTTGCCTGAATGAGCTCAACCTCCAGTGGACTGTGGGAGGTCTGCACATGGCAGAAAAACTGTTTTTCTCAATCACGATTGGAGCACCAAGGCGTGTAGGAGGGAGAAAGTCAATGATCAGAAGGTTGTGATTGGTCTTTTACTTCTGTAGGAGGAAGTGGGTATTATAGCACTCTAACCTCAGAGCCTGAAGGAGACTCTCTGGCTGGCAGTAAAAACATCAACAAGTGTTTGACGTAAACAGTGAACCCACTGCGAAGTCTTAAAAGAGTCTACGCAGAACCAGGGGACATAAACGGGACTTGCTAATGATGAAAAACACTCCTCACTGTCAGGATTACGAGCACTTTAATGTTCATTGTGCGTTATTCTGCTACAGTGAGGTGGAAATCTGTGTACGGTTTACAGTCTGTCAGCTGTTCCATTGGTCAAGCATCACAGACACTAACTGGCTTTTGATAAGTCACAATAGCCGTTACAGAGCTGTATATTATATGTATGTGCTACACCTTTGATTCACGCACGTTACAGCCAATGAGTTGACTCAGACACTGCTGACCAAATGCTTTTTTAAACAAAAAATTTCTAAGGATGCACTTGATTTTTTTTTTCATCAGTTCCTTTTCTGATTAATTTTCTCCACATTATAAAATAAAATGCCAAAAATGAAGTGAAGGATACATGTGACAATAATTTAACAGATCATTGCTTACTTGACTAGTTTGATGAAATCAAGAAACTCACTCTGCAATTTTTTTTCACCTCTACCAGGAACTTAGCTCTTTTATAATATATATTTGTTGTCTGGCTTTAATGTAATTTCAAGTCACAATGCTATGGAGATCTACACCCATGCATCGCCATCAACACAGCCCACGCAGGCATAAATGCCGGCAATGGCCACTTGCATAGGCTACATGATTGGCAGACAATTTAGGTAGAGCCTAAGTATAAATTACACTTAACATGTAAGTCTCTCACGTTCACACCTATGGGCAATTTAGAATCACCATTTAACCTCACCCCAGTAATTGCATGTCTTTGGACTGTGGGAGGAAGCCAAAGTACACAGAGAGAACGCACACAGGCAAAGGAAGAACATACACAGAGCTTCACCCAGAAGAAACCCTTATGTTGTTAAGTGACACTGCTAACCACTTCACCACCGTGCCGTTCTACACTATTAAAACGACTTGCTAAATGTGAAGACAGATAAACACTTTAACTATTAGCTAACAGTATGGCTAGCTTACAATACAGATAAACAGCCAAAATGGCTAGATAAATGTATGGCAGCTAGTGGAAAAATTGAGCTAATCTGTATTGAGGCTTCTCACGTGACATCACATGCACTTTGCACAAGATTTGTCCGCCATGTTGGATGTTATACAACCACTGGTTGTTCAGGAAAAATGTGTATTCCCCAACTGGTTGGCAGTGGTTCCTGGACGTTGCTGACTGTCACTGAGTCAAACTGGTTACACCAAAAACCTAGTGATTACTTTGGTTGCCAGCAGATTGTCATAGTTGCCAGTAGTTTTCATCTTTGTCTGCAAATAATCGCTAACTATTACCCAAGCAGTAGCAAAATTTTACTACAGCTTGGAGAGTAGCTGGACAGAGTCTGTAGACGACTCCACCATTTCCATCCAAACAATGACTGCTGCAATACGCTAGTGACCAAAGCAATCAGGAGGGTTTTGCAAACTAGTTGGCGAATACATATTTCTTTCCCTCACAACTGGTGGTTGCCACTGACTGGTCTCTAGGCCTGTCTGACTGGGGCCTTGATCGGGTCCTACATTGTCGCCATGATTGTCACACATCCAAAATGGTAAACAACTTAATGTCTGGCGGTTACTGATCCCGCATCAGCAAAACCTCAATAAAATGCTAAACCTGCTTAGTAAAGGTAATGACGTCTGTTAAACAGAGTAACAGATAAAAGCAGCAGATAAATGAAATGGTAAGATAATAGTTATGGGTGTTTTGAACAGTTAGCCAATCATAGCTGACAAGCTAAATGTAATCACTATGAATAAATGTAAATTGAAAGCAGATGAAATCCAGTATGAAAGTACTTTAAATTAACATATTTGAACATTATTTGGTCCTGATGAAGGGGTTCAACTAAGAGGGCTAAAAAACAGGTACATCAACTGAAAAACACTGGAAACTACTGATCTATGCTAGCATTCAAACAGACAAAAATAAATCAAAGTAAAAGAACAATAAACACAGTGAGACAGATCCATTTTGACTAGTATGAAATATTCAACTTTGTCAGATTCAAAACCTTTATTTATATTTTTATAAATATTTTTCATTATATACGAATAGTCTAATCAGTGAGGTAAAATCCAATTGTGCCACAAGGAGGAACCGTCTTCTCGATGAGAAAAAAAACTGTTGAGGGGATCTTTGGGAATTTTGTCCAGTTTCTCTGTGTCACCAACTCCCTATAACATAACTGTGGCTCCAAAGCAAGCTCAAACAAACAGAGAGACACACAAACAAACGAATAAAGGAGACAGAGATGACCACGGTAACAACTAAAGACGTAAAGACAGAGCACAAGTCTGATTTGATTTGACTGCGGTCTGCTGTTTCTGCACTGTCAGGTCAACATCTTTGCATCTGCTCAGCCCTGTTTGTCAGAGTCACACACAGTAAAGTTTAAAAGTGTCAGAAGTTAAAACCGTGGTTTAAAAAAAGAGCTGCTGACAGTGGAAAATAGCATGTCTGGTAGGTTTAGGGATATTCACAAAGGAAACGTGTTGCTGAGCATGTGTGCAGGCTTGTAACCTGCCTCCTAAACTGCATATGAGCGTGCATCCACGCACATAGTTGTTCCTAGACCACTGCATGTTGTGCAATCTGTCAGTGAACCAATGTGGCCTCTGGCTGGGGAGGAAAGACCGCCCCCCTCCCAAAACTGGCTGAGGGATGGTGGTCAGCAAGAGGTAGAAAGGGCAAACGGAGGGAGAGAAAAACAGGGAGGCAACACACACAGTAACTCTTGCCACGACACGACATGTATCTCCTCAACCGCACACATCCACGCATTTCTTTTACCCCCCCCCTCCTCTCCTCAACTGGGTGCGAGACAAAAAAAAAAGCAGCAAGACATCACATGTTGCTATGGCAACATAGGACAACAAAAGTGAGAATAATATGGACAGATGTGAATAACAAAAACAACCAAACACAAGATAATAAGCAACAGTAAAGTAACTAAGAGAGATCTTAAACTCTACAAACCCCACCGTCCCCCACTGAAAAGCGGTGAAGGATACCACTCTACAGGATGGTGTTGCTATGGTTACAAAGCAGGCAATGGGTGGGTATTTACTATTGTTCAATAACCACTTTTTGCTGTAAGGGTCATTCATTATTTTTTATACAGTTTTTTTTTTTTTTTTTTTTGTTTAACTAATACACGGAGCAATATTTATGCTGTTCAGCATAAGAAGAGAACAGCCTGGCTGCTCAACAATATTCGCCTAAAAAAGTCATCCATCAACTTAAACACTGAGTGTTTCATAATTCTGAAACATGCCTCACTCTTTTATCAGCATCCAGCCCCAGCTGGTCTCCAGGAGGTAAGCTGATGCAAGCTAAGCCCAGGTTATCAAAGGTAAGATTTCCCTAATCGCACGTGTTCCCTCAAGCAGTTCAGTATCACATCCCTGGATCCTACATTTCCCGGAAAATGCAACTCAACTTAATCAGGGTCATATTTCAGACTATAGAAAGCCCCCTTCAGAGACCCTTCAACAGTAATCACAGAGTACCTTACAATATGTATGTTGCCCACAATAACAACTGTGTAGTTACTGAAAGAAGGACTTGCCTATATATGCACAGTGCTGTGGTGTAAGGTTAATAATAAATTAGCTCAGCTGATTAGCTCTCCCATTCCCAGTGTGAGTTTCTTCTTCTTTACTACAACTTAAGCTTACTCAGTCATTCGTTTAATGAGCACCACCACAGGCAGTTATAAAATAGCAACTTTGATATGTTAAATTTACAGAGGAATCCATTTAGAGCAGGTGGCAAAATACTGATGACTGTATTTACTGCCTGAGAACTAATTTGAACGTATAAAACTAGTGGAATAGATTTGCCTACTGTTTTACAGTGTATCTACAAATGTATTGACCCACACCTCTTAATCTTTGAATTTAAGTGTGTTCAGTCCCATTGCCACAAATGCATAAAATCAAGCACTTAGCCACGCAGTCTGCCTTTAGAGACATTCGTCAAAGAATGGGTCATTCTAAAGAGCCCACTGAAGAAGAGTGTGGTACTGTAATTGGACGCGACCAGTGCAACAAGTCATTCCATGAAATTTGCTTCCTCCTAGATATTCCATGATCAGCTGTAAGTGGTATGATTGCAAAGTGGAAGTGTTTAGGAACTTTTGCACTATGCACCTGCATAGTGCAAAAGTCTCCAATGCTCTGTTGACTCAGCAGCTGCAGAGCACTGGGCAACAGTGGGAAGGAAAAACTCCCTTTTAACAGGAAGAAACCCCCAAAGGAACCAGGCTCAGGGAGGGGCAGCCATCTGCCGTGACCAGTTGGGGATGGGGGGAGGGGGACAGGACAAAAAACGCACTGTGGAAGAGAGCCAGAGATTAATATTAACTAATGATAAAATGCAGAGTGGTGTATAAATACAGAGAAACTGAAAAGAGGTGACTGAAGAAGAAACACTCAGTGCATCATAGGACCCCCCCCCCCCCCCCCCCCCCCACACACACACACACACACACAGCAGCCTAGGCCTATTGCAGCATAACTAAGGAGTGCTTCAGGGTCAGCTGATCCAGCCCTAACTATAAACTTGATCAAAATGCAAAGTTTAAAGCCTAATATTAAAAGTAGAGAGGGAGTCTGTCTTCCAAATCCAAACTGGGAGCTAGTTTCACAGAAGAGGAAGCTGAAAGCCCTGAAAGCTGAAGGCTCTGCCTCCCATTCTACTCTTAAATACCCTAGGAACCACACGTCTGCACTCTGAGAGGGATAATAGGATAATAAGGAACTATGAGGTCTTTAAGATATGTAAATAAATTACTTAATTAAAAAAATAACTTTACCTAAAGTAGTCAGGTTTAAATTGTACCACGTGGCTCTTGATGCGGCCGTTTTTCTTTTTAGTGTGTTTGGCAGAGCCCTGAATGATGATTCACTTGCTGCACACTACTAAAAATTTACTGGAGCAACCAGCCATGGAAAGTATGAGATTGACTTTATGACACTTGTTGAGCATGACCACATCTGAGTTTATCCAAAAGCCATAGCGGAGTGCTCAGTGAGGCCGAATCAATAGCAGTTTATAAACGATGGAAATCTATTAGCCACGTTGTGCCGCACATTTAGCGGATCGGGACCGAGATCCAGCGTGTTTGAATTACTCAGAGGGCAGATGTGTGTTAACAATTCGTGATTCCATCTTCTTGACGCCTGGGCAGGACAGGGGATTGTGCAAGTTCACTTGGCAGGCAGTCCACAGGCCAACATCTGGAGAACATTACGTCTGCAGGAGACGGTGCAGACGGATACCCCTGGATATAAAACTACGTGTCATTAAACACGTCGCTTTTGTTTGTTTGTTTGTTTAAAAACACACTGGCGGATCACGGGATGCTTTCAGACGGGAGTTAAGCATCCTGATGTGGCAGCATAAAGTGACAACAGGAGGAGAAGGCCTGCGCTCAATGAAGGTAGACGAGCTGGCCTCTGAGCCACGCGTAGACATTTCAAACACAGCTGCAGTGTGCGTGTCTTTGACTTTACAGAAGAAGGAGGAAAAAAAAGGGCTCTCCAGTGGTGAGTTTGCACAGGAATGCAGCGGAGGCACAAATTGTTGCACGCTGCCCCCCCTCTCCAACCCCTGCCTAGCTTGCGTAACGTGAAACGTAGCAGCAAAAGGTAACCACAGAGAGAGAGACAGACAAACGAGCAGAAAATGCTAGTCTAAACACTCGTTTCTATCATTTTGAAGCCTGCTGACACCCAAGCGAAGCGTCATGGCGCACACGGAACATCTGTAGCAGGTCACAGACCGTAGCGTTTCTCCCTGGGCTGCAACCACACGCGCGCGCGCACGCGCCCACACACACACTCACACACACACACAGCATCGCGAGTCTCAGTAGCTGTTCGCACGGCTGAACCGTTTATTTCTGCCACCCTGCCGACAATAAACCTCCCACATGCACCCATATCCTCACCTGCAGTCGCTCCGACGCGGGTTGCCACATGTTCGCAGAATCAGAGGTTCTCCGTCCCTTACTACAGCTTGTTCTCTTCCCGTAGTCCGGTTCACATCTGTTCGCCTTCACAGCTCGCCTCTCTGTCCTCCTTCTCTCTGGACTGGTCGATAATGAAGGATAGGTTGCTCCGCCTGACTGTAGTTAACGCATCGGCCACCAGGTGGAGATACCTGCTGTCGATGGTGGGGCCGCTTCGTGCTGCTTTCAGGTGCTGTGGGAAATCGAGGGTCCAGGCAGTTGCTGCCTTAAATCTGCAGCCTGATGCTGAGGAGTATATACAGTGGGGTCGTTTAAGATTGGCCCGTCTCCCAGACATTTTGTTAGTTTAATCTAAGAGTATACGTGCTGTTTTATCCTTTATAGAGACTTTCACATGTTTTTTTCAAGCTTCCTCACTTGTAACAAAAAATGTTCATGTTGCGCTTATTAATATTTAATTAGAACGGCATTATATATTTGTCCCTGAACTCTCCTACCCTACATCTTTGAACTCTCCAAGTCCATTTTCTTTGGTTCACTGTTCTTCTTGGAGTGGTCGATACTGCTTTTTCCCCTGTGGATTTAGGTCTCATCATTACTATAGTCTGAAAGTCCTTCATTCCCCAGATCTACATACATTCTTTGCCAGTCCCTCACACCCCATCCTTCCCCCTTTTTTTCCTATGTAGCTCTATAAAGCAACATGAACATCAAAAGGCACCCATAATGATTTTTAGCCTCCTTGCAAAAATGAATTAAAGGCCCCCAAAGATTAGTCATTGGGACCAAAAAAAGCCAGAAGTGCAAGAATGCAGTTAAATGAAAAGAAACAGTATGTAAACCTAACAAAAACAGCGTTATTTCAGTGGGCAGTGGCAATGAAAACGTGGTTAGTTTAAATCTTCCGGTCTCATAAATCCCAAGTTTAACAAAGGCATCTGAGGACAAGGAATGTTATGCTGCCCACACATTTTGATCTCCTTAAGCTCCGACAAAACAAAAGCTGACTGTATTGAACTCCAGTCTGCTTGGAATGACCTTGTTACTCTAAAAGCTTAGTCTAGAAGAGATATTCAAGAAAAACATCAGGTATTATTTTGTGGAAAATGGATTCATTTATTTTGCAGCTGCCAAATTTGTACATATTTAACCACTGGACATTTTTTAATCGGTTAAAACCTGAAAAAGAAAACCATACAACTCAACTGCTTCCATCTTAGCTCACAGTTCACAGTGGTGGAGGCCATCAGTAAAAAAGACAGTAGAAAAATTTAAGCAGTAGACAAGACCATGTGGAACAATCTGACCCTCCAGACCATTCAAAGGGCAAAGGTCAACAACAAAGCCTCAAAAACAGACCACAGGAAAAGACAAGAGCCAGCAATAACATCTGGTCCTCCTGCAGTGTGTGTGAGTGCGTATGGGTATGTGCGTCAACACACATTATCTTATGTAGGTGTGAGGAACGACATGACTCCACAGTCGCAGTCTGTATTTAGAGATGTTTACACGGGAAACATCTGGATAAAGCCCGAGGTCACTGAGGGTGTCCACGTTACCAACACTCCATAAAAGGCATGCTCGACGGCTGATGGCTCAGTCTGGTGGGCATGACCTTGGGAACAGAAAAACACACGCTGCAAATAGTCAGAACCGGTGTTTTTGGGAAACAGTTTAATTATTGTAGCCCGGTGTGTCCCCTCATCATTATTAAACTGCTCATTTGATTAAATTCATGCAAATGGCTTTCCCCATTGTGCTGATATTGAAGAAACAGGCAACACCATCACTCGCTGAATAATTACACGTTTTACTCTGTTAAACGGGGAAAAAAAAGTTTTATTTATTTTAAATAGAACAATATTTGGTAGAAAATCATGTTCAAATTTCTGATTATTGTTTCAGTATGAGTAGTAAAAGAGCTTCAGGTATTGCACTGGTAATGGTATCACAACACTTTTTTTTTTTTAATAGGATAATAAATCTTCACTCCAGCTGTAGAAAAGGGCACAGTACCATTACTGCTGCTACAGCTGTGACAAATGATCTCATAGGTGCCCTGGACAGAAAACAGCATTACACTGCCTTATTTATGGGTCTGTTTTTGAATTCATTTGATCATGAATTGCTAGTGAACAAACATATTAATGCTGGTTTTGATCCTAAGACTGCTAATTGGTTCAAAACTTACTTTAAAATCAAACTCATTTAATTGAGCTCACCTAAGAAAGGTGTCCTGCAGGGTTCCATTTTGGGATCTGTGGTACTGTGGAAAAGTCTTGAGTCACCCCTCATTTCTTTATATTTTACTTCCAAGGAGGCAGACTTTCTTGTAATTTTTAAGGTGGTCTCATATAATAGTTCTCCAGGCTTTCTGAAGGTCTTTTGCAGTTTGTCTTTGGACATGGGTTGCTTTTTCACTCATTTTCAAAGGTCAGGAGAAAGGTACAACAGCGAGAGACATCTGTAAAACCCAGTGGGGGCTCTGTCATGGTTTGGGGCTGCATTTCAGACAGTGGTATTGGAGATCTTGTCAAAATTGATGGAATCATGAATGGCAGAAAAATACAGTCAGATTTTACCATCTGGAAAGCATCTGATTGGCAACAGCTCTGCATGTCATAGACCTTTTATTTAGGGTTATATTTGTTTCATTTTTAATATGTTTTGTGTTTTGGTGGTCTCCCTTTGGAAAAGAGATTTGATTTCAGTGGGACTTCCTGGTTAAATAAAGGCAAAAAAAAAAAAAAAAAATCAAACACCCTGCCCCAGATATGATGCATATGTTACAATACACATAGAACACCACGAGAGTCAGTTATGTTCACTTGAATCTTTATTGTTTACATAATTCAACAGAGATAATAGTCTATCATGTTGCCGCTATTTAAAATGAGAGAAAAAAATGGTAGGATTAGCTGAGCCTATTGGTAAAACATTGCTTGACCTTGAGAGGAACGACAGAGCTGCACAGACAGAAAGTTTCCCACTGGCAGAACACAGAAGCACATATATTCTGGACTAGATAACTAGATAACTAGAAACTCACGTCCAGAAACTAATCAATGCTGTCAACAATAGAGGTGAATTTGTACACTGGGAGGAACAGGTACACTGAGTAGAACCAACTATTTTTCTGTGCAGTGAGAAGTATACCTACCTATTATCCTAAATATCACTTAAAAACATACAGTAGGATGGTAGGGTCACAGTACTCCAGTACTTTCTTTACTATTCAAACACCACTTAGAAACTTGCATGTAAAGAACAGGACAAGATAATATAAGGGGGGGGGGGGGGGGGGGGGGGGGGGCTGTGACTAGTATTTTATACATTTATGTATTTTGTCTACTAACCACAAATACCCAAAGAAAACATTTGGCACAATCTTGACAGATAGAAATCCAAGTGCAATGGGGGGGGGGGGGGGGGGGGGGGGGGACAACCAACAACCGAGTACAAAGGTTTTAAAATATTGCAGAGAGAACATCAATTCTAACCATGCATGAAGTAAGGCAACCTACTGCAGATTTTTATTCTTTTTTAAATATAGAAAAAGATACTGTGACAAGTGCACCTATTTCTACAACACCTGTAAGGACTGTTGTCAGCACTGTCTGCTGAGATTACACTTAAAAATGTGGGCTCCTGGGATGCTGGCCCCACCTACAGACAGACAGTCTGGTGCAGACTAAAGTCATCACTCTATTGTACAGCAGAGATTACTGGTAGTGTTGCCTGTCATCATTAATAACTTAAGTGATGCAAAGAATGCTCTTATGCTACAATAAAGCCTTATCATGGACCTGGACAGGGAAATAGATGTATCGAATTTGTTCTTTATAAACTACAGTCTATGTTTTCCATGATTTTTTTTCCACTTTACATTCAATTTTGTTTTGATGTTATTTTAGACATACACTGATATTGTGTGCGTGCGCGTGTGTGTGTGTGTACAGCTCGTAATGGTGAAACAGTTGTGTTTTACAAATCCTTTGTCTTGATGAGGGTAACCAATGGCTTGTCATCAGGACTGTAGTCTTCATAGGCGATGGGAGTGGCATCATACATTGCAGGCCTGGACTTCTTCCCAAATCTAATAGGAAAGCCAAAAAAAAGCCAAATGTTTATAAATGTTGTAATGCAAGAGGTTGTTTTGCAAAGCAGCTGCGAAACTTAGTGGTAGTAATTAGTTGTTTCACAGCGAGGAGGTCCTGGGTTTGAATCTACCAGCTTCCATTCTGTGTGCAGTTTGCATGTTCTCCCCGTGTCTGCGTGGGTTCTCTGTGGGTCCTCCAGCTTCCTCCCACAATCCAAAGACATGCATGGGGTTCATCTGTGATTCTAAATTGGCTGTCGGTGTGAGTGAGTGTGCATGGCGGTCTGTCGCTATATGTTAGCCCTGCAACAGGGTGGCGACCTCTCGCCCTGTGACAGTTGGGATAGGCTCTAGCCCCTCCCCGTGACCCTGAATTGGATAAGCAGAAGAAAATGGATGGATGAATTGATCAACTGATGGCAAAAGTGACTTCCAAGAAGCTGTGTGTTAAATGCAAACCACTCATAAAGACGCCTCCTTAAACACAGCAAATAAATGCTTACACAATCCTGCCACTGACCTGGCATGGCGGATGGAGGCGATAGCATTGCTGAACTCGCTGTCAATGCTGCGGCAATTGTAAAACTCCTGGTAGGCGTGGCGAGAGGAACCCTGATACTCGATGCGGCTGATGCGGCAGATGCCCACAATGAGGATGATGAGCATGAGGACGAAGGCCACGCACAGAGCTCCAATAATGATGTAGAGGGAGTGGCGTGGCATGTTGGTCAGGGTGTCCTCAGTGTGCGCAGGCTTCCACTGCAGGTCTAACATGCGCGCGCGCGCGCACACACACACACACCCCGGCATACATCTTTACATGTGCTGCATTTTAGATTAAGAGCTGAGGAGACATTTTCTGACTGGGTGACTTACGGATCTCGCAGATGGGTCCCACCCACCCAGGTGGACAGTGACAGGTGAACCCATTTGATTGGTCAATGCAGGTGCCTCCATGGTGACAAGGGTTGCTCTCGCACTCGTTGATGTCAACCTCACATTTTTCCCCTGAGCAGACAGGTAAGGTGGCTTTAAATTACTTTTATAGCAATAAAGCCAATACACCAAACTGAGGCTGATGGATCACAGCCTGACTTTATTTTCCATACAGTCACAATGATTTCCATCACCAGCCATAATCACAGAAATATGCAGTTAGTTGTCATGCTGATCATGGCAGTGGTGCTCACCCAGGTATCCAGGTGGGCAGGAACAGGAAGCATTAAGTCCTGAACTTTCACAGCGGCCTCCATTCTGGCAGCGCATCTTCAGACATGGGTCCTTGTAGATTTCACAGTGCCTGCCTGCATGCACACATACAGAAAGCGCTTTTAATAATTCCCTGGGGAACACTTTTTGCAGTCTAAAACATATTCACACACATACCTTCAAACTGGGGTGTGCAGACACACTCATAGGCATTGATGAGATCCCTACAGGTGGCATAGTTCTGGCAGGGGGCAGACAGACACTCGTTGTACTCCTCCTCACAGTACAAGCCATGGTAGCCTTAATGGGACACAAATTCATACAGTTCATACTAAAGTTACATCCTATATAAATGAGTACATAATAATAACAAGTTTTGTTGAAAGCCTAGTGTTTATGTGCAACAAAGAAATAGGAAGTGTTTATACTTCTGCAATGAAGCACATTAATGGCAACTCTTAAGGAATGGAGATACAGACATTACTTTTATTTTTATTGAGCAAAAGAATTAAGAGCATGTGAGTAAACATTTCTTAACAGGGAAACTGCCAAAGTGTAGCTTTCTAGAGGCAGGAGAAACACCCTTCAACCATGTTATGAATGGTGATGTTGCATCATATGTCCACCAGAGGGCACTATTTTTAACCTGAATTGTCATAATAGCTCAGTCGGGACTACGGATAACAATTGTTACAGAATCTCTTTATATTTTGTGTGCCTGAAATTTAAAAAAAAAAAAAAGAAAGGAAAAAAAGGAAAGGAAAGAATGTAAAGAAAATGAAATACCAGTTGATATATTGGATTTTCAAAATCAACAGGTACTGGTCTCTCGCCATATAAATCCTCTATGAGTCGGGCTCTAGAATAACAAATTCATTTCTTCAGGGCATAATTAAGAAGTAAGATGCAATACATTATTTTTTTCAGTAATGAGCCCAACATTGGTTATAACTGAACAGAGGTTCCTTCTACTAGCACCTCAAAAACAATACACACAGTGGCAGCCTATCAAACCAGCTGTAACATTCATCTGCTGGGCACTATGGAGCAATTTCCTCTCACACACCTTCCTCAGTCACTGTTCTTACTCTCAGTGCTCCAGGCAGATTAATAGATTTTAATCTGTAACCTTTCAGTCACACTTGACACCAGGATCGAAAGCTGCCATCTATACCGGTGTCACTAAAGAAATCCAAACCTTTTAAGTGTTTACCTGACTTAACCGAACACTATAGCACACAAAATGCAATATCATTAGAGGTTTAACAATTCTGCAAAACTACAGTTAGGTTTATACCTCGATTTTTGGACCATAGTTTCAGTTCATACCTCGGTATTTCTTTAGAGGGAATTTTTAATTGGCCAACAGGTGAATGAATACATGCTAAACCCTGAATTTTGCTCGATTGGCCAGATGGTCAAATGACATGCAGTGCACTGTGTTTTCCATAGGATGGCAGCTGTGCACCAGCTGTGAGACCAGCACAAACATGGTCAGCGCATGAATAACAGAGCATCAGTGCCTCTTCAGCTCTGTGTTCTGTGCTGTTTATATAAGGCAGCATGCCATTACTGATTGCACATTGTGGCTACAACTTGCAGATACGGATCGAGTATTTTCATTATCTCTTCTCCAACTTTGACTGCATCTCTCAGCTGGGTGCAACTACTGACTGAAGCATCAACAAACCCTCCTTGGGCTAGAGCTAACGTGTGTTTGGCAAAAGACAGAAGAGCAATTAATGAGGAGCCCAGTTAGACCCTCTAGGGTCCTCTCTGTGAAATGTCAGCGAAATGTCAAGTGCCTTTCCAAGACTCTGTCTGCTTTCTGTGGGCTGGCAGCCTCTCATGTGAGCAGGATTACAGGAAACAGGAGGACAGATCCTTCAACATATCAGCTCCCCAAAAGCTTTCTTTCAAACAGCCAGCAGGCATTTACACAACCCCACAACATCCGCAGACCGACACCTGGGAGACTGTCACATACAGACACACACACACACACACACACACACACACACACACACACACACACACACACACACACACACACACACACAAACACACACACACACTCAAATTAAAACTTTAGTGCATACACATAAACATGCCACAAGCAGCTGACATTCTGATGAGGGGAGAAAAGATCATTTTAGTCCAAAACATTTCATTGGGTGTGTGTGTGTGTGTGTGTGTGTGTGTGTGTGTGTGTGTGTGTGTGTGTGTGTGTGTGTGTGTGTGTGTGTGTGTGTATCTGGGATGCTAATTACAAATTAGCAATTTCACCAGTCCCATTATAGAGGACCATTTGAGCAGAGGCATTTGATTGGATGGCAACATCTGCTCAGCTACAAAACACAGACGGTAGACTAGGAGACACACACACACACACACACACACACACACACACACTCACACACACACACACACTCACCATGGCAACTAGACAACAGAGGATAAGAAGGAAATGAGGTGTGTTAAATGTTACAGGGTAAAGATGAGATAGGACAAAAGAACAAGCAGAAGAAAAAAATATGTAACAGTAAGGCAATATTTAAAAAAAATACGCCGGCTGTGTTGGAATAATTGAAAAGAAGTGGGCGCCCGCTCTGCTTCAGAACACAGCAAGAGCCATTTGAATAAAAAAAAAGAAGAACATGAAATAAGAAGGCATTATTATAAGCCCAAGGAATAAGTCTTGCAGTTCAAAGACCACGCTGCTTTTTTCAGGTTGGAAAATAAAGATACAAAAATGTACATGTGTTTGTGTAGCGATTCATGTGTGTCCAGAGGCTTTGTACTAAAACATTACGAAACAAGATATACCATTAACCAAAGATAATCTTGAAGTGGATCAATTATACTCTTCCTTTTTCTTTGCCACATATATTTTGGTACAATAATGGATGCTCACATTGAACATGACTAAAGTCTGAAATATTGAGGTCCGTGTAGATGCAAGTGAAAATCTTGAATCAGTGTGATGCCAAACAGAGGTTATATAGTTGTACAAAAGCCCCACCTTTGCTGTTCAAACCTTTCGTGAGGGGCAGCCAATCAGAATAAAGTAAGTTTAAAATGTGGGGGACCTTAATGGGAGAAGAAGAAAAAAAAGTTTGTTTCAGACAGAAGATGAGATGACTGAGGTGCTGCACCTCGGCACACTGTAGGTCTATGAATCACATATATAGAGCTAGAAATCAGCTCCAAGCAGATCCACTTTAACTTCTAATTACTTTTTCCATTCAGCCAAAGAGACAGGAACGAGAGCAGCCGAGTGCATGCTGAGGGAGCATGAATGAGAGCATAAAATATGACATCAAGATGGTGACTTCTCTGTACATTTGACTGACAGTGTGTATAAACAGAGAGCAGCAGGGGCAAAGTGTCAAATTATGTTGATGGGCCATTGGGAAACTCATCATTTTCTCCATCCCAGCAAGGTAATTGCAAGACAATAGATAATGACAAGTCATCATTCCACTCAATTGATTTGATCACAGAGGCCTGAGCACCAGCGGCACCATCATATCATCTAAAAATAACTCATCACTGAGCCAGCTGATATTTAAACACGTGAGTCTAAGCCAGCGCTACACGCCACCATGCTTTTACATATCACAAAGTTTTATGTGCTGGTTGTAAATTTTGATACAGAGCTGAGACTGAAGCAAAGTGAGGATTTAAAAGGTTTCATGAAGGCTCTTAAAAATGAGATTTTTCTTTTTTTTTTTTTAACATTAATCTTATTATATTTCTGGTGCAATTCCCTTGTATAACATAGCTGCATGACACTTGTAGAGAAGTGCTCAGCTTAATGAAAAATAAATAATATGCTCCCCAAAATGTTTTTTTAGGATGCTTTGGGGAAAAAATAAACATAAAGCATACTTTGTGCCAGATTTATATATAATTTTAAAAATCACTTCTGTTCCTCACATAACAAGTAAAACTCTCTGCGGATTCATAGATGTCATTTGCTCTTTTGCATTTACTGTAAGCTCACCTGGGACACAAAGACACCTGTAACTGTTTCCCACACTGCGGCAGACCCCATGAGCGCAGGGGTTCAGGGCACAGAAGTCCACCAGCTGGGCACAAGTGGGCCCTGTGAAGCCTGCTGTGCAGCTACATCCAAACCCCAGGGGGCCGGGGCCCTGGGCGTAGCATGTCCCGTTATTGTGACAGGGGCTGGAGGCACACGGGTCCACCTTCTGCTCACATGTAGCACCCTGGTAACCTATGAGAGGGATGTGACAGAGAGGAAGTAAAGGGGAAAAAAATGGGAAACAAGCAAAAAAAAAAAAACATTTCCTTAATTGTTTGGAAGAACATAGAAGGCTGAGATGCTATTACAGGTAGATGGCTAGTTTTGAACTCTTTGGCCATCGTGAAGCTTCAGATGAACCTGCTTTCAATAAAGGCAGGCAGAGTGACACAGCAGGGGTTGTGTTTATGCAAATCAGGTGGTGCAATGCAATATGTGGCATCCATTTTGGCATAAACTTGCACCCACTCTACTGCCCACAGAAGCCACTTCTTAATGCAAATGCAGCTTTGCAGAAAAACATTAATGGTTTAAACAAAGTCCTCAAAAGTTAAAGTGTTTTATTTTATTTACTTTGACTGAACTTTGTTGCATTCACAATTACTAACTTAAAGGATGTGCTGACCAGTTCTAGATTGCAGCTCAATTATGGGTGCTGCATATGGTGTATCGTAATTAAATATGATGACAAAGCACCAGCAGCAAAAGATATGTACACAATAGGACAATAGGATGACATTAAAAAAATGCTTTCCCTAAAGCAATACATAAATAAACACATTTATCATGCAATAAATAGGAGTGCATTTAACAGCCCTGGTTACATAATAATCCCGTAATGTTTTAGACTTTTTCTGACGCACTTATTTCAGCTCCTTAAACTTTCATTGGCACACAACATTAAATTATTTTAGTGCCCACACACTGATTATTTACTCAAAAAGAATGTTTGACATGTAAGGAAATGGATTACTTTCTGTGAACTTAAAATCAGATTACAGGGTTAAAACTAAAGACAGGCAGGAAACACCAAGACAGGTTCTTTTTTATGTTCTTCACTAAATAGGTCATATAATAAATTATAAACACTAAATAAACATTATTTTTTACTTAGATATGTGGGAAAAAATGGTCTGAATTATATATGTGCTTTAAATGTTTTTGTAGCACAAGTCACTGTCAAAAATCATGAGTGCAAAACAAAGTTTTTAACACTTCAGGAAAGAAATATCCTCCACACCGTTACACCAACAGCAGCCTTAACAGTTGATACAAGGCAGGATGGATTCATGCTTTCATGTTGTCTGTGCCAAATTCTGAGCGGACTATCCGAATGTCGCAGTAGAAATGGAGACTCATCAGACCAGGCAATGCTTTTCAATCTTCTATTGTATAATTTTAGTGAGGCCATGTGAATTGTAGCCTCAGTTTCCCGTTCTTAGCTAACAGGCACCCGGCGTGGTCTTCTGCAGATGTAGGCCAATTGCTTCAAGGTTTGATGTGTGTTCAGACATGCTCTTCTGCATACCTTAGTGGTACCTCACTGGATATTTTCTCTTTTTCTTAAATCATTCTCTGTAAACCCTAGAGATGGTTGTGTGGGGGAAATCCCAGCAAATCAGCAATTTAAGAAACAATAAGACCAGCTCATCTGGCACCAACAGCCATGCAGCATTCAAAGTCACTTAAATCACCTTTCCCCCCCCCCCCATTCTGATGCTCAGATTGAACATCAGCAGGCCCTCTTGAACATGTCTACATGCCTAAATGCACTGAGCTGCAGCGATTGGCTAATTAGATATTTGCGTTAATGAGCAGCTGAACAGGTGTACCTAACAAAGCAGCTGGTGAGTATAAGTTAGTCTGGATTCATTCAACAACCACATCACATCTGAAAACATTTGAAAACAATTCTGATGCAGCAGAATCCATCTTCAAAGAAGCAATTAAACATATTACTCTTTGCAGCCTCGTTAAAGGCTTGTTTTCTACAATATCCTCAGAGAGAGACAGCAAATGGTTTGACTCAAAATCTTCTTTTATATGTTCCTCATCCTCGCTCAGGTCGACAAAATACAGAGTGAAAGCATCCTAAGACAGACTGAAATATTGTGTTGACAGGGACATCCATAACGCTACACCAGCATCTCTGGAGGAGGCTGAGTGTGCTTCTGTCATGCTCTCTGTGCGACAGTGCTCCTCTGTGTTTGCGCAGGTGCTCTGTCCTGTGCACATCCATGATCTCATTTGCTGTTGGGCCTTGTGTATTTCTTCTTCACCTCCTCTCATTATCTTGTGAGCCTCTGCCGCTTTCACCTATCTTCCGATTCTAAAAATAACCTCCTCTCCTCCTCCTCTGTCTCCACCTCCCATGAGAACCACCATTGTGCTGAAGAGAGCAGAAAGACACTGTGTACATGCACATACCTTTTCTTTGTATGTGCAGGTCCTCTGATTCACACCGTAGTAAATCCCTGTGCTGACTGCACCAGAGTGCATGCTCAATTGAACTAATGAAGAGATCTCTCTCAAGCACCCATTGATCTGAAAGACTTTCTTTCTCCGTGTGAGCAAGACATTTATCATTCAGCACAGAGACAGGAGTAATCTGTGGCAGGCAGGATAAAAATCTCAACATTGCTCTTCTTTCCATTGCTGCCTTCTTTTCCTTCTGCTTCATCCCTTCCTTTCTTTGTTTCTCTGACTCCTTCCTAGCTCCCTCATCTCTTCTTCCTTTTCCCATTTCTCTCATATACATCCAAACATGCCGCTGACGCCGAACACATGCATAAATTTAATTTTGTGATTTGCATTTGTTCAGCTGTGGTTTAATCCCCTGCTTTCCTTCGTATTTATCTTATTTGCTCTGTTTAAGAACTTGAGCTTCATTTCTCTCTTTGTCTGTTTTAGCTTCTTTTTTTTTTTTGGCAATATGTACATCTATCTAAAGAGTCACAACTACACGCACTGTGACATAGGTCCCAGCTGACAGAGAGGAGTCTGTTCATTCTTACTGCCAGCTTTCAAACTGCCAGGAGTTAACAGTATAAATTTAGCTAGCCAGCTCACTCCTCCACCCTTCTACTTTTGGCTGGAGGCAGCCACAGTGCTGGCATCCACACTTCACACTTTTCTGTCAGTGTGTATAAGTGAGAAGAAGTTAATATGACTGTGGATGTCTCTGTTGAGGAGTCAGAGTGCAAAATGTGGCCTACTTACACATATCTGTGAAATTCAGATTATTTGTGATACCTGCAGGTTTGACTTTTCTGTCACTTTACCTTGAACCAAATATGAGGGTAAAAGCAGAAGACAGAGAGCAGAGACCTCCATAAATGTCTACATAAACGCACTTCTGTAGCCTTTAATCTTCAAGTAATAGCAAATTGACAGAAGTGCAGCAATAAGGTAAATTTCCTGCATTTTTTCCAAGTCTACATTAAAACAAGGCTACATCCAAACAAATAGTTTTAATTTAACAACTTTTTAAAAGTCTGTTTTCTGAATAAACCTCCAACTTTGCATAAAAAAAACATACTAAGAGATTCCCTTTAAACTAGGCATAACTAGTTATGTAGGTAGTAGGATGATAAAAATCTGACTGGAACTGGACAAGAGTTACCGGCATAGACAACAAGGTCATTGCAGTTTGAGTCAAGGTTTTCTTTATGGTCATGTGACAGGGGCATGGCGATGCAAGTGAAGACAGTGAGATCCACTGTCACCTTCCCTATTCCAGTCCACTTGTCAACCAATCAGCATTCGATCGACACACAGCTTCATCCACGTCGAGCAACACGCAGTTGTGATTTTGGAGGGCTGCACAGGAACACCCCACTCCGCAAGCTATCCGTAGACTAACACACACAAACAGACACAGTCGCAGTACCATTAAGCATTAGGGATCCTAAAATGCCAGAATAGTGTAGACGGTAGGTGTAAATGTATCAAAAGTTATGCATTTTAAAAAGAATCATGTCACTGTGGATGTGGCCTGTGAATCGGTCTTGGCTGCTTTAACTATTACTCTTCTCCATACTGGTGCTAAAGCTGTGAGAAATAGGGAATGAAATGCACAGCAGCTGATGTGAAGCTTCTGACTAAACTGACTTGGTATCTACTGAAGTTACCAGCTATTTAATACAAATTTCCCCCTTTTTGTTACTTTGGTTTCTGGTTTAATCTCTCTAGAGCTGCTCCAGAAGGAATGCTTCTACTAGTCACTGGTAGGTTTGTTGTTAACTGCTCTTTACTTGTTGGGGTTTGAGCAAGTGAACGTGTATGATTTCTAAAGCAGGGGAGCTGCTATAAGGAAAAAGCAGAGCATAGCTGTGCTGCAACTGGAAAATAAATATATACTATGTGTTTTTATGTGTGGAAAAGTACGTATAGATACCTTTGTTTGTAGGAAATCTGTTTTTGTCAAATGCTGCCGACAGGAAAAACAAACGGGGATGAGAATATCTTGTTCCCTGCAGGGTGAATCCAGCAACTCAAAATGCAGCTTGTGTTGTCAGAGTTGGCCTATTGATCACAAAGCTGATGCATCTCTGATGACAGCTACCGGAACTGTCATGCCTCCCATCCTTTTACTCATTGTTTGTGTCTGTGCAGAGACTGAAAGGAAACTTAAAGGTGATTTATGGGGAAGAGATCCTGTGTAGGCACTGAGCAGCATTAAAAAATTTAAATCCAGCCTCTGCACATGTTCATTTGTCTGTTTTATTTTGCTTGTATTTCTTTGCCAGTGGAGGACAATAATAAATACACAATGACTGATTTATCATGAACTGCAGGGCATTTCTACTCTGCTGGCTCCCAAAAAGGAAAAAAAAAAAAAAAAGAAAGATGGAAAGCCAGTGTTATCGGTCCATTAAATGGTTATCAGTTGCTATCACTCCCATTGATATTGCCAGTGGGTGACCTCAGTAGGCCATTGTCAGTTCATTTCATTGTGCAGCATTACTGAAAAGACATGGGTGGAGTGTTTCCAGTTTTGAAAGAGCAAATAAAGTCTGTGTAAGAATGGTGGAGTTGGCAGAAATCAGATAACTTTCACCCAGGAAAATTGAATTTGAATAGACTTTTTGCATGTAGAGCCATTCTGACTTGCTCTTTATTTTTGGACTTTGCACGGCCTGCTAGAAGGTACATCAGCTGACCATGTCATTGAGAGTGAGTTTACTGGGTTCATAACAATTTGAAGCAGGTGGAAACGCATGTGCGACTCCTGAGTTGTTAATAAAAGCCTTTGAAGTGTTTTCTTACTCAGATGTTTTACACTTTCACACTCCTTCCTTGTTCCTGCAAAGTCTTCCCTAGTTTTCAGACACATTTAAATATAAACAGTCGGCTTTGCTTCGGATATTCTGATATTCATGGAACAGATAATAATAAGGCATAGTCATGTCATGTGGCAGTCCTAGAAGCGCCTCTCAGTTTGACCCCTACCTGTTACCTTATGAAAAGCAGAATATTTTCTCATGCAGGGCGGGAGCTGGTGTTGTAGTTCTGAATTATTACTGGAGATATTGATTGATCACTTGTTAGACAGCATGTCCTGTAGTCTGCAGTGAAACACCCTTTTTTATGGATTTGCCATTTTGAGTTTGTGTGGGTGAAACTCTTTTTTTTTTTCTTCCAGCCTGTTACTGATTTTCACGCCAATATTTCTGTATGTATCCCAACAAACGCTGCAATGCAATGTGAAAACTATCGCCTTTCTTACATAGAGATTTGTGTGTAAAATGTGCATTGTTTTTTCTTGTCGCCATTTTAAATTAGTCCCTAAGGCATGATTCTTAATACTGGAATCCAGATGATTGTACCAGTTACACTGGAGCATTTGACCACTGCAACAGGAACATGCGTGCATTCAATTAAACACACCAGTAATTTGCCCAAAAGTAAAATTCCCTCAGACGCAGAATTAAGAGTTTTTAAAACTTCTCCCTTCACAATATCTCAGCACACTAACTGTTTTGCACAGTTCTTGACTCTGCTTTCCCCACCATTGCTTTAATCTTAAGAAAACATTCATAAAAGCGGTGGATTATGAATTCCTTTCCTCATTGGAGACCTTGCTCCTTAGGCAGCTGTAGACCTAAAATATGTGTGTGCAAGGCCTCCTCCAGACTGAGAATGAACTGACTGTTGGGATTTATCCCTGGAACAACAAAACAATGTTCACTCAAGGCTCTCTTTATTCATGTGTTGATGTCCATCGCTGGCTTATATTTTCATAGTCTGCATACATATTGCAAAGCACAGTGTTGAGGAATGCTGTTTTGACAGCAGTTTTGTGGTCACGGGTTTCCCCAGAGAGGGCGATGCAGGCCACTCGGGCTATGAAGACTAATTAAAATAGTGGAGGAGGGTTCAAATTAAGCATCTCAGTGGCACAGATACTCTCAAGCACGCAGCAGACACACAGTGTCTACGATAACAGCTAAGAGCTGCACACACTAGTACAGCAAATCCATTTCTACAGATTTTTGCTATGTTTTTCCTTCTTTTTCACAAAGGCACACAAACACCATAAGCTGAAGGGATTTTTGGCAGCCTCGAGCACACAGACCACACATTTCTGGCAGACTCGTTCCTTCTGAATTATTTACAGCAAACACACACAGCATACGATCGGTCCCAGCATCTGATTGCTGGCTTCTTACCTTCGGGACAGTAGCACCTGGGCCCGGCCAGGCTGCTGAAACAAGTGGCTCCATTCTTGCAAGGCTGGGAGAGGCAGTGGTCAACCAACAACTGGCAGCGCTCTCCTTCATAACCTGAGAGACACGCAGTTTACAGTCACGCTGCTTTTGTTGTAGTTAACATACTATGCGACTGTTATCCTACAAGGAGGGTTACTAAATGACGCATACATCTGCAGAGGACTAAAGTGGTGGAAAAAATCCAAAAGCTTGAAATGCTTTGAATTCAAGATGTGATTGTTGATCAAGGACTGTGTTATTGAATTTGTGTTATTACTGGCATGAAACTCTTGATCTGTTATCTTACTTATAATTCATGAAATCTGTTTGCCTGCAAATTGCTCCTGCATGATGATCTCAGCCCCCTGACAGTCCTTATCTATATCAGATGTCATGATGTTATCAGGCTTTCATTTCAGGACAGTAACCTCTAATTTATATCCTCATGACTTGAGTGATGCACGATATGTTATGATGTCATCATGTTGCCTAATAACAGCCTACCAGTGGGCTAAATTGACCCATTTGTAGTCTTTATACACCCACAGCACCGTATAAAAGAATAGTATCATATGAATTTAACTACAATAACATCTACTGTATTATGATGTCATCATGCTGTCTAGCAACCACCTAACAATGGATTAAAATCACAGACCAAATTAAAAGCAGTACTTAATCTGGTTCCTAATTATAAAATACATAAGATTTGGGCCACCTGGTGATACAGTGTTTATTATCTGTTTCCACCTATTTTATTTATTTTTTCACAACAGATGCTCACAGTGGGGCTGTTAACACAACACGCTAATGAGAAAGGACTGGCAATCAGTAGTCACCTGTGACATTTGCTTTCCTACCAGAGGCCCTCATTTCCAGCTCCTGTCTCACAATAAATCTGACAAGATCAAAGGTTCAGTCTAAGCTCTGTTGCTGTGCTTTTATTCAGATATTTCCTTAATGAAAGAGGATCTCACTCCTCAGCCAAGGCAACACAGTCGGGTTCTGCACACACACAAGTTCGTCTTGGACTTCCACAGGGTCATGTGCTTGGACCAATACTTTTTACATTAAACATGCTTCCCTTAGGCAATATTATTAGAACATGGCATACATTTGTATTGCTATGCAGATTGGCCTTATACATGACACCAAATGACACAAATCGATATGTGAAATTACAGGCATGTCTTGAAGGCTTACAGGCCTGGATGTCCCATCCTCTCCTGAATTCAGACAGAACTAAGGTTATTATAATTGGCCCTAAAAATCTTAGATACATAGTGTCTAATCAGACACTGACTCTGGATGGCATTAAATTTGTTTCCAGCTACACTGTGAAAAGTCTTGCAGTAATCTTTGACCAGGATGTAAGACTGCTTTTCTTTTCTTTTTTCCATCTGTGCATTATCTCTGAAATGAGAAAAAAATCCAATCTTTGAGTGATGCTGAAAAACCAGTTCATGCATTTATTACCTCAACCCTTCGCCAAGGAGTTTATGTTCTTGGTAGTGTTTACGTGCATGTCATTCTGTCTGTCAACACAATAGCTCAAAAGGTTTTGAATGAATTCTGACCAACCTTTGCAGGGGTGTAGAGCGGGGTCATATTAACAGTCCATTAAAATTTGGCGTACATCCACCAAGGTCTTCAAGGTCAATTTCATGATTTATTGAACACAAATTGGCAACCACCTTATAACTTAGAAACTCTCTTACATGTGTGATGTGTATTGTCAACATATAAATAGTACTGTATAAAGATTTCAAATATCGTTAATGACAACATATACGCATATAAGGAATGATATATGGGGATTCTGCTGTTATTGAAACTGTCCTTGAAGTGGATTTGTTTACTGGCTCTTGTCGGCTGCCTGGAGACGGGAGGGTTGCATGTCTGATCTATCGGGAATAAATGTTTAAGCATGTTTTATTGTTAGAGCCCTGACTTCAGTTCAGGAGATGAGGCTTGAGGTGAGGAGAAAGAGGATAAGATTTTATTAAGATGGTGGTAATGTTGTCTCCTTCCTTTGCATTTTTGTTTCTTTGGGTGATATGGTGGGGCAACATGGCAGGTTCCACAAACCAGCGCCCTTATGCGCTCTTATGTATTTTGTATGTAAGTACTGATTAACTCTAAGTTTATGAGAATGCATCTATTTGTTGGAAGGTGTAATTATATACTAATCTATGTATATTTATGAGTAAAATATAATTTTTTTCTATTAAATTACCTCAAAAAATTGTTTACTGTACCTTTAAATAATAAGGCACTATCATAGTATCATATTGTCCTAATAGAGCACTTTGCTCTTAGACTGCAGGCTTGCTTTTGGTTTCTAGGGTATTTAAAAGTAAAATGGGAGGCAGAGCCTTCAGCTTTCAGGCCCTTCTCCTGTGGAACCCACTCCCAGTTTGGATTCAGGAGACAGACACCCTCTCTGCTTTTAAGATTAGACTTTAAACTTTGCCTGAATTGAATTGTTTACTAATGTGAAAGAGTATATTTCAATAACAGCATGAAATGAACACAACTGAGACCACATAAAATAGCATAAAGCACGCACAGACACACCAAATACTGGCATTTTGTCAAAACCACAGGTTTAAGAAATAGTGAGACATGTCTGTAGCTCCCAGTTCATCACATGGTTGTCTTGGTATCACATTTAAGCACATTGCGTAAGCATAATTTATCATAATTTATCAGGTCTGTTTTGGTGAGAAAACAAATCAAATCAGTGAGCTGACATCACCTGGTTGACAGGTGCATGTGAAGTTGTGTCCTTCGCCCCCCTGTCTGATGTCAGCGCAGGTGCCATTGTTGCGACAAGGTCGGTGGTGGCACGCGTCAAATTCCTCGCAAAAAATCCCAGTGTAGCCATCTTCGCACTCGCAGAAGAAGGTGCTCTGCAGAAAACGACGCAGATTTCACGTGTCAAAATAAACGAGCCTTAACGGTGAAACGGCGAGAGGGAGAAGTGAAGACGAGAAACTCACCTAACAGTAATAACGAGATTGCAGACTGTGAAATAATTCAGTGACAACAATGCGATTATGAGCAGCGGTGACACAGTTTGGTTTTCTCAACTAATGAGAGAAATGATAATGAGAAAAAGTCCAGAAACAGGCGCAGTGAGATGGCCTCTGCAACACCTCCCCTCTCTCTCATTGACACGTCACGGCTACATTTTTTTTTTTTTTTTTTAGCTCAGTGCATGAAAGGCTCAGTGGGTCTCAGGTGCTATATCCATTTTTAACAATGAGCAACAGATGAGGATTAAAACGGGTCAGTTTAAATTAAAAATAGCACTGCGGTGTTTGTTGCAATGCTCTTGCTGTTACATTTGTGACCAGTGATCAAAACAGAGGGCAGTAATGCAGCTCTGATGATAATGGGAATTTTGTTTTTGCTTTTTTTTGAAGCTGCACTCTTTAGATGGTAGTAAGGTGCAAAGAGAAAATTAAAACACTCAATGTGTCCATTCAGCTGTGCTACCTTCTGTACACGTCTATTTAGACTGGAATTTCTATTCAGGCATAAAATAAAACCCAAGGATCTTTTTTTTTTTTACTGCCTTCTCACAGTTCACCTAACAAGTGAAGGACCTCAGGAGGTGACACAAATTTGGTCAGCTCAAATATGAAAAGCTACCTGCTGCGGTGACCCCTTGTGAATAAAGTAGCTTCTTCTATGGTGCAACATTTGAATGTGGTCTCAGTAAGCTGAAAGGTTTTATCTCCTGGAATTCTCACCTCAGAGGGTTGGGTGATACATTTGCCTTTTCCGGAGCACTGAGGGTCACTGAAGCTGCTGCCCGGCTCCACACAGCTGCTGGCCTTCACAGTCAGGTTGAGACGCAGAGTGACCTCCGGGGCCCTGGGAGCGCCAGCGCGAATCACACCTACCACACAAGAGTTGAGAGCTGTGAAATCAGTTTCTGTTTATTCAACAGAAAGGAATGTTTTAATGAAAAGTCCATTAATATGTGGCTTAGACACTTTCCCTATGTCTTCAGAGGGATACTTTAACCATAAAGCAGTCTAAAATTACCTTTTTTTTTTTTTTTTTCTTTTTCTGCCACCCCAGAGTCATGGCTCACTATTTATAAACATCTCAACACCTTTTGGAGAATTTTTAAAGAGATTCATGGTCCAGAGAGGATGAATCCTTGGCAAGTGTACCTTTATCATGCTTAGTGAAACACCAAACACCAAACATCCGCCTGCAGCGGCCTTGCAGGGCTGCAGACTTTTAGTTAACGATGCATTAGACAATGTACACACTACTGTCCCAAAACCACATAAAACTTAAGTGTTAATAAAAGAATTGATGGAGGCAGTTCATTAGAGGGACCAAAATAGAGATTGTGCCTCTCTGTCTTTGTCTCTCTCTCTCTCTCTGCCTCTATAAATTTAGAGCTTCTCCTATTATACATTCAATCAAAGCTGACAGCTTCACGGGTGCTCAGATAAAAATAGCTTCATAGTGGCTATCACCTGCCATTCTTTTAGAGGAACACCACCGATGACAGGAGCGATGATGCAAGCTCCTCAGCCAATGGGAGCTCTGATAAAACTGCGCGTGCTCCTCCGTCATCCCTGACCAAATGATCGTCAGCTCAATGACAGTGAAAGTCAGACCTGCACAGTCATTGCTCTTTCAAACTGTGAGAAAAGCACGTGGCCAAAACATCATAGCATTCCCATCCCAATGCGTAGATTGATGCCTGTCTTTTCTCCTATCCCCTTACTAGAGCCGTGTGCACACTACTGCCCCGAGCTTTGCACAGATTTTTTCCCATGTGTGCAGACCTACATGTAGCACATTTCTAATCATGTGCAAATGTGATTTTGCTTTTGTTGTGAACAGTTTTTATATGCGATCCAGCCTGTGTCTTCATCCTTCTCCCACAAATTGTCCTTCATTCACTCCTCCTTCATGCCCCTTTATCCTTTCCTCTAATCCCTTTCTTTGTTGTCTCCTTTCCTCTCTTGCTCCCTCCTTATCTGACTCTTCTTCTCTCCCATCCTTCCTCATCCTCTCTCCACTCTGGTTTAACTCCCCAGCGGCATTGCCGCCACCCCACCCCACCCCTGTCTCTCCCTCTCTCTCTCCCTCTCTCTGGTAAAGCAGAAACTGCGGCTGCCACCGAGTTACCAGACGTGTCAAGGTCAGCAGCCGGGAAGTGTCGTGAAACAGTATCAGGTATGTAGAGCACACACAGGGGTCAGCCAGCCCTTCAGTCAACGGAGTGAGACTCCAATTAACCCCCGCCGGCACCCGCTGTAGCTCGCGCCATCGTTTTTTTGGCACCACTCTGTGAATACTCAAAAACTGTCGGTGTGATGCTCAATATTAAAACACAGATGGAATATCAGCATAAATGTCTGCTCAATATGCGAATAAAACGTTCTGACTCACTATGCAAATGTTATGTTATTTTCCCCGATGACACTGAAGGAAAAACGCTGTAATTACAACTTATTTAAATTCATTAATCCTCTGATGTTTTTGGCTCAGTTGTAAATGATCTGTTTGGAGGCACTTGAAGAGGTTTCAAATTTGGCTTTTCTGTGCTTGTCGGATGAACTGTCATACACATTAAACAAAAATAAAAAACTCTATTCTCTGTAAATTTTATCTCGTTGTAATAGAGTTATGGCTGGTTTGGTGAAAACAGATTGTAAAGAAAAAACAGCCACAGCCTGTGTGTGTGAAATGGCAAGCCAATGTGCAACTGTGTTTTCTTCTACTGACCAGCAGGTAACGAGTAGTGTGGCTGAAGAAAGAAGTGTGACTGTATAGAAAGCTTATGAAAGAATTACCCTACTCCTCACTTCATTTATGACCCAAATAAACCCTTTCCTAATGACTTTATCACCCTAATCTTTAGTCTGGAGTCCTATTTAACACAGTACTGTGTTCATTTTGAAAATTAGGGTCCAATTTAGAGTTAAATAATTCATAAATTGGTCTTAGGGTATGACTACCTTGTATTTGACAAGTTGCTGCTGTGTGAGCATGCAGCGTCAGAGCCAACACTTACACATGATATTGGTCTCAAAAAAAAAAGATGCTGATGGCCAAAATGTCCAACTCAAGGCTTCAAAAACCAATAGATCACAGTGGATACAGTGTTTAATTCATCAAACCACCACCCAATGTGAAATTCGTGCCACAACTTCACTAAATTAACAGTACTGGTAATTACCAAAATCATTTTTATGTTTCTGTAATGGCTAATCCACCAGCATGTGCGATATTTTTAATATTAAAATGTAATTATTGTTGTTATCCATGAATTTTCAAATGTTCTGAACAGCTGAAAAAAAATCATAAAGTGCATTACAAATTTTTTTTTTATTATGATGGCAAATTACAGTTATTTACTTGCATTCCTGAACAGAAAAATTTATTTTAGTGGTTGAATATTATGCTTGATTAATTTCCAGCGTGCTCAGCTATTCTTAAGCTGTTTAGTTTTTATGAGTTTAAGTAAGTTCAAATTATAGTCCAGTTCTTGGCTTCTGTGTACCAAGAATGCGACTCAGGGCTTTGGAGGCTAGTACTAAATGCTAGATGTTTGGCACGTACCCATCACTGTAGTTTAGTGTGTTTGTGTGCAAGGATTTGCCAATTTAAAGGCATTATTAAAAAGTATGAGGACAATGGAGGCTTACTCAGGAAGTAGTTCTGTCCCAGGGGCAGCAGGTGGTCTGGCACCACCAGTCCATCAGGGGCCTGCAGGAACCACATGGTGGTGCCATTCAAAATGGAGGAACGGAGGAAACCCTCTTCGTTCACACGCCACAGCACTGGAGCTCCACTTGCATTCACCACGACCCTGGTCAGAAAAGAAAGAGGAAAGGAGTCAAGTATAAAGAGGCAGGAGATGAAAAGGAACATAGTTTCTCCACTTTGCCACCCTCCGCTTCCAACTGGTAACAATTCTCAGCTGTTTTTCCAGCTTGTGTTGAAGGATTAAAGCCTTAAGTGTTTAAATCATAGATAGCACGAGAATATTCAAGATTCAAGACTCAGTGCTCAAGTACAGTCCACACAGTGCATCCTTCTTCCATTGTATATCTAGTGAGGGCTTAATTAATCTTGCTAGCCATGGAACGTTTTAAAATGTCAGCATGTCAGCTTGAAATATTAGATAGATGAATTAATCCTCTGTGTGAAGCTGCCTTCTGTTAATGGTTATAAAATATCATCCCGCGTACACGCATTGTGATCAGTTTTTGTGCTGAAGGACATTTTTTTTTACAGTGTACCGAGCACTGGTGATTAAAGTACTGTCTTCCTGTTGGTGAGTCCAAGCTGGGATCATGGTTAGGTCTGTGAGTGATGACTGCCAGAGAGAGTTGATGCTTCTTGTGGAAACACTGTGACTCTTGTGAACAGAGTTGCAAACACAGCCAGCATGGCTGGTGTCCATCATTCACACTGTGCCATTATACAGACCCTGGGGACACAGAGGACTCTGGAGACCACATAATTCAAACATGAGACACATAAAAAAAACGATGACACCGACACTCGTGCCAAAAGAGCCATAAAATCATCTCGTTTGGCTTTTATTTAGATAAACTTTTTTTTTTTTTTTTTGGAGCAGATCCAAATTATTGGTTATGCAGAGGCCAAGATCATCATTTCAAGTAACCCAACTGATACTGATGAGACTAAGTATACAGAGCTCACTCCTTCTCTCACCCCTACTAAAGCCAAGGCCAACATGGACTGCGAGGATAAATCCTGTATCTGGAGGCAATGCTGTGCTGGGGATCAGTGAGAAGAACAATGCAGGGCATGTTTCCTGCCAGAGACGCCAAGCTCCACCAGCTGCTTGCTGAAGAGACAGTAAAGAGCCGAGCCGAGCCGAGCTGAGCTGGATCACTGCGCTGCAAATCCTCATGAAAAACAGACCGCAGAGCAGAGTGAAATCTGTTGTAAGAGGGAGCAGCTTTCAATGAGGCTCCTCTTGTTTAAATGCACTTGAGAATCCCTCTAACCTCACTCCCACACCTGCAATAATCCATCCAATATTAACAAAAACAAAAATCAATCTGATTATCCTCTCAGCTCTCCCCATTGTGTATCTGTTTGAATGAATGCTTGCGACTTGTAAGAGCGATAATTATTATTATTGCCTCGATGTACTTTTCATACACTTACCCACGGATGAAAGCGATTTACACAGACATCAGGATAAAAAAAATGACAGACACGGGATGTGCCTGGCTGAAAAGGTGCTTGTTTCACTTGACAAATTTGTGAACACAAGTGTTTGCAACAAGCTGCTTGATTCATTATTAAAACATATTATCAGAGTCAAGCTTGCCGTCATGGAAAAATATAAAATGGTAATAAATTATTCTGAATTAAAGGCTGTCATTTACAGTGCTGTGGAAACGTATTGAGCTGCCCCTTATTTCTTCATATTTTGCTAGGAAAATGGGAAATAGGTGCAGAGGTTTATTGAAACCTGTGCAAACATACATGGGAATCCAGTATATAAGGCAAATGTTTTTCTATCCGGGTATGCTTTCACTGCACTGGCAGTGTGTTTGGGATTTTGGTCATGCTGAAAAATGAAGCAGTCAGATGCTTTCCAGATGGTATTACTTGGTAGATCAAAATCTGACGGTACTTTTCTGCATTCATAATTCCATCACTTTTAACAAGATTTCCAACACCAGTGGCTGAAATGCATCCCCAAACCATGACAGAGCCTCCACCGTGTTTGACACACGGCTGTAGACACTCAGTGTTGTACCTCTCTCCTGACCTCCAGCCTTTTCTCTCTCTTTGGGAATCACCTTGTGTTATCTTTGGCATTTTTCATTATGAGTTTTTGCAACAGGCTGCTAGTAGCAAAGTGCCTAAAGGTATAATTTCAAATTGTTTTTTTTAAAGATGTCTGTTATGTGTAGATACAACACTGGTTCATCCCTTGAGCTGGGTGCCTTTTTATGCTTCATAGTTCAGTGTTAAGTGGCGTAGAGAATCTGACCTTTTGGAAAGAAAATATAAAGAAATGAGGGGTGGCTCTAGACTTTTGCGCAGCACTGATTTATTTTTTATGAAAGTGACAGAACTGCTCAAGTGAGCCAACTTTAAAAAAAAAAAAAAAGAGATAAAAAAAGAAGCCTGCCAGGCACAGTTTGTGGTATATAAGGGTATATTGTAGGGTTGAGTTGAGGACTGAGGACAGGTTGGAGCATTATGGGTGAATCAATACAATGGCTGTCCCACAGCGCTGCAGCAAAGAGGGAGCTGCACCTGAAGGTGAAGGTATGAGCAGTGACTGCAATAATAAGACGGTGGACGGGCTGCTTGCAACCGAAATGAGTTTTCCTTCGTTTCAGCCTGAGGGACAACATGAGGAGCTCACATATCTGAGGATCTTAAAATTAAAATGGGCCACGTGGTATCCGACAGCTAGTCCTTCATTTTATCGGTGTGTATTCATATGTGTTAGGAATGTGTAAGGCTTTGTTCCATTTCATGTTGGTATTCGTCTCATTTTTAGTGGCCAGTGAGTAATTATAGAACTAGACTGATTATTATGTCAAAGCACTTACTTTAAAAGAGTTAATAGTCTCCTGAGTGATACTCAGCATGACTGTACACACAGTGAGTATCTTTAGAGACATGACAACCGCTCTCTTGCTCCCTCTCTCCGGCCTCTGTGTGATACGAATCAGCATCACTAACTTGATGTCACTTTTGAATAGCTGCTTCATTTCTGAGTGGGGTGCGCAGAATTTGTATGAGTGCCCTTCACTGTCTGCATCTGGGCGTGCATTGAGGTGTCGTGTGTAATTATACAGTATGAAAACAAAGCAGCAGCAGTTGATTAACTCGCGGCTCTCGGTCTGCGATCGTGATCAGGGACCTGAATCGTGCCTGCAATTTATAATGAGGTGCTACATCAAGGACACCCGGCATTCACCTTGACCGTTTCTTCAGCATAATTCATTGACCCTTATTGACTGAGCCACAGTAACAAAGTTTGCAAGCAAACAAGCTCTGAAAAGGCAGAATGCACGCATGCATTGCATGCATGCAGAGTAGAGTCATGAGGGGATTCGAGTGGAAGGTAATTAGCTTAAAAATCTATGAGCTGTGATCTGTTTCTAAGGAAAGCTTCTGCATGCAAGTATGCAGATAAAAGGCAGCGCAAAGTAGAATCTATTTTAATGATTCTTGATGATAATTATGTACCCAATATATTGGACAGCATGCTTTGTTCTTGCTGATTAGGATCCAAAGAAGCAAGCGAATTTTGCTGAGGTGGTTTTTTTTAGGTTAGGTTCTGGTGTTTGTGTACTTACATAACACCAAGATGAAAAACAATCACCAGCTACTTGTAGGTGAAAGTTTTCCCAACAACACCGCCTCCTGAGTGCATTTCCACATCACTGAACTAACACCAAGTTCATGCCATATTGTTCACACCATAATTATGAGAAGCTGAGATGGGATATTCCCCCCGGCTGCAACTGAAAGAGTTGTAAATATCTGAAAATGTTGATGAATAAAAATTACTACTGCTCGCAGTTACATCAGAATTATCAATTAGACTCATAAGAAAGATGATTTAGGTCACATACAGTACTAGTCAAAAGTTTGGACACACTCACCCATTCATATGGTTGTGAGCATATCAGTTCTATTTCAGTTTAATGGTACCTCAAATAGTCAGTAATACACAGGGTAAATAATTAATCCATGAGATCTGTGGGTGTTACGAGCATTTCACTGTCAGATCCCAGCAGGTCAAAATTTGAGCATGGTGTGGGTGAAATTTGTGTTTAACTACCAAATGTTTCCACTGCAATTTACTGAACTACAGTTAATTTCAAGACTTCCCAGAAGCATCTTTCAAGAGTGCAGCCAGACCATTTTTTTTTATCTCAACAACTCTCTGACAGTCTATTCCTTAAAGGCTGGATTACCAAAATGGCAGCGTGAATAGCAGCCCCAGGGACCAGAGTCCTTGTTCACTGCATTAATATGAGTTTGGAATAATTTGCCAGCAATCACATATGACTAAAACACAACATTGGTGTCCAACTGTAATTTTACAACCTATTTTATTTCAGTTAAAGAGATGTCTGTGCATTCACTAAATGTAAAGAAGCTCCCACACAAACATGTTCTAGGTTCCAGGTTCATATTCCCAAATAGAAGATTTGTCTGGTCTCTCAATCTCTTTTGGGAAAATTTAATTAAACTGTCATTCTGTCTGCTGAGCAAACTGCATCTCTCGAGTAGTTAAAAGAAACCAGGCAGATACAGCGGAAACAGAGCGAGATGAATAAATAAGGCCCCATAGGTAGATCTTGTCCTGGGGCTGTGTTTCCGGTTAATCGGAGCTTGCTCTAAGGGGACAGCAGGGAGTTATAAAAGGTACTTGATGGTACATTTACTTTACAGCTGTCTCTTCGGGCACCTCCAGAGACAGAGTCAGAGTTCCTGATGTCAGCTCGCAAAGCTCAGGACTCACACAATGCAGACCCTCGGTCACCTGAAACACACACACACACACACACACACACACACACACACACACACACACACACACACACGCATCAACACATGACATGAAATCTTTGTACTTTTTAAATTTAAGCTTAAGGCCTAAATTTAGTGTAGAAGTTATCTCACCCTGTCTGCCTCCCACGGTACGACCAGCATCCTCTGCCCAGGTTTGGGTTGCCATGGCTGCAGGGTGGGAGGAGCCGGTGTTGTGGTGGAGGGGATGGTGGTTGGTTGGGGCGCCTGAGTGGCGGCTGTGGTCGTGGAGGCGACGGGGGTGGCCAGCTCTGGAGCGGAGGGGGTGGCAGGGTCCCAGTCTGCGGCCGGCAGGTCCAATAGGATCTGATCGCACCTCTCCCCCTCGTAGCCTTCGGCGCAGTCGCAGGTGTAGGTCGGCTCCCCCTCCTCACCGCCATCGCGCTGGCTGCAGTTTCCATGGAGACAGGGGCTGCTGGCACAGGGGTCCGTGAAAAACTGAAATAATGGAGAAAATAAATAACAGGCAAAATGTCAAAAGGAAGAAACGGAACAAAAACACCTAAATGTGCTTTTGACTGCTGTCCTTTGCACTGCCTGAGCTCTTTTTTTTTTTTTTTTGGTCAATTTTTACATCCAAATCACAAAATGTCAACAAAGTAGTCAGCTTCTCTTTTAATGGGATCTGTGAGAGGGCCCTTAAAACACTGTGGAGGACAAGAAATTTTACAAGCAGTCCAAACTCGCACTCATCATTTTTCTTTCCCCTGCTACTCAGCGTCTTCTTTTATTGCTCTCTGACTCAGCTTCCCCATTTATATCCTCATCTCTGCTCTTACCTTTTATTAAATTTTGACTCTTTGTTTCCAGTAAATTGTCGAGGGACTGCATTTCTTTTATCCCGTCTTATATTTTTCACCCTCACAGCATGGACGCACTTGCACTTTGTCCCAAAGTATGGTTTCCCCCACATCATGCAGCAAAGGGAAAAATGCACCCTGACAGCCTCCTTCATGCTGGTTTCCCCCATCAATAATTGATCATATTTGGAGAAAACACTGAGGCGTGGATGTTGAAGGTGAAAAGGGACAAAGCCACATTTATGAAGCTCGCTGTGTCACACTGTGTTGTATTTGCTTGGCTTTCAGAGCCATCTTAAGAATGTCTCTAATCCTGCTGCCTCTTTTTATTGTGGGTTTTTTTTTTTTTTTCACTGAAACAACCTCAGGTATCTGTGGCTCCAGCTGTCTAAAATGAATGAGTTTGGATGCAGTTTTAATAAAGCCAACTGAAAACAAAAACTGAGGGAGGAGAGGGTGAACAGAGGCTGGGGAATGATGCTCATGCCAAATACCCTCAGTGCGTAAAGATGCGAGCATGTGAACGTTAAGTATGTGTGAGAAGCAGCAGAACAACAAGGCATCATTAACAGTCCACTCTCTCCACAAGCACGTCACAGCTCATTAGTGTTAATCTCTCTCAGGTTTTTACAAGCAGCGCTTCTATCAAACTTTCCCTGTTCTGAAGCTGAGCAGTCCCAACAGTCCCAGCAAGCCGCTCAGCAGTCGTTGCACAGTCTGCTGCTCTTATCTGCACTCAGATGGCACTGGGGACTGAGTTTATCAACCTTTAGAGAACAGCAATGCAGCCTTATTGTAGCTCATGACCTTTGTTGAGTGTCATTCCTGATTTTTTTCTACTATCCTAAATGTCTCCATCCCAGCTGCACAAAATGTGCTCAAGGAAAGCACAACAGGACTAGACAAAATTAGCTCAAATCTGAATGACAAAAAGCACCCGTCACTTTTTCTGACAACTTTCCGAGGCTGTAGGTACAGGTGATCTTGGGCTGGGCTGCCTCGGTTTCTAGTATTCAAACCTTCTCGTATTTTTAAATGGGGGTGGACAAAATATAACGTTTCAGTATAACGCAGTGAAGCTTGACACCACAAAAATCTGATACCTGAAGACATACATAGTCAAAGCAGTGCTTCTCTGACAGTCGATCAAAAGTGAACATTATCTTAATGAAGCTGAACTTCATGGTCGAACTTTAAGAAGTGGCAACAAAGTTTATATTTTTGTCTGCATTTATATCTTCTCAATCTTCTCAGAAATGTATTTGACATTTTTTTAATCAGTCCTCGGCTGTGAAGATTTGGTCATTTTTGTCTGTTGACTATTACTGACACTTCTGATTCTGGGCTGATCACCTGAAAAAGTGTTTCAAAACTGTTTAGATTACATACATTTGCATGAAAAAGAAAATTGACTTAGCTTAGTTTTTCACAGGACTGTGGAGTCATGGAGAAACATCTCCAATTCGGTCCTGTCTGTCCAAAAGGCTTTGTTCCAGAAGCCTTATCAGATGCAGCCTAAACCTAAGCTGTGCTGCCATGTTCTTTTTAGAGGCTTTCTCCTGGCAACCCTTCCAAACAACCCATACTTGTTCAGTCTTTTTTTAATTGTGCTGTCATAAAATTTAACATTTAACATGCTAACTGAGGCCTGTAGAGTCTGAGATGTAGCTCTTGGATGTATTTGTTTCTGAGCATTGCATGGCCTGAGCTTGGGTTGAATATCCTGGGACGTTCACTCCTGGGAAGCTTGTTAAAACACACCGGAATGCTCCAGGCCAGTAAACTGCTAACACTTCTGCTTTTATAGAGGTGTTCACACTCACTCATGGTCAATTAATCAAGTGCATCTGATTAGCAGCGCCCAGCTGCTAATTACCCTCTTAATTCCCATGAAAGCAGTAAGGGTGTTCTTTGTTTTTTTACAGGACTGCATTTGATTAATTCAGTAAAAATATCCTTATAATAATTAAAAGCAAAAATATTTGTTTTGTGCATTCACAGTGTCTGGTGGCTGGTTGAATGCTGGTTATATACTCACTATTAGAAGTTAAGTTTGGAATAGATTCACAAATGTTTCACACAGATCACAGGCATGTGCAGCATCTGCTTGACATCCTCCTCACATAACTGCTATCCCTGGTATAGTGTGTAGATGATGGCAACCTTGTGTTTGCCATTGGGCATTGCTCTACCCAGCTTTACCCTTACCGGTTGTGTTAAATGAAAACACATTTGCAGAACTCGTTCCGATTTATCATGCTGCCCTGACACGCTTGGCATTTTAGCTTTTTGTGTATTACACCTTTTCCTGCTTCATTTTTCTGGATGCTCTGCTGCACCACACAGCTCATATGCTCTGGGCTCTGGCAAACCATGTGAATCAATTTCTTCTAAGCAGCTGATAATAACCCACATTAGCTCCTTTATCTATATCCCCACATGCTCCAACACACAGAACAAAGAGATCCTCCGAGGCCAAATTAATTGCTTCTCAAGGTGCTGTGATCTATTTGCTAATTTGAGATAGCTGCCCTGAGGAGGAAAGATCAATACAGCTGGATGGAGGGAAACAGCGACAATACTTAAGCACTGCCAGCCTCAATTTAACCTGGTGGAGGGGCAGGATGAGTCTGTTTCTGTAGACATGCCACACACACACACACACACACACACAAGATATGTTGTTCAAATGGTGGTGGGAAGACTCATTTATACTTACACACATACATTGTGTAATTCTGCACATTACTGTTTAATTTAAAGAGGTGAAAGAAAGTAAGAGCATGTTGAAAGTGAGCAAAAGTTTTATTTAGAAGTGCAAAGTAAGCATGTCACCGCACACGAGTGGCTAACTAAATATGCACCATCTGCATGTACCTTAAACGCTGGGTGTGACTTTTTCAGCAACTTAACATCCCCTGATAATTAACAGAGGTATGATGATGAAGTGTTACACTGCTAATGGCGTCTACTGACACCCTGACAAGAAAGGAAATGTTTATGCTGCGACGACTTGACGAGCTGTGTCAGTGAGCCGAAGCCGTAGCAATGACGAAGGCATGAAACTGCATGTTTGTTAAAGCTGATTTCTATTTTCATTATGTTCTTTATTGGCTTCATGTGGGCTGTGAAACATCCTTTAGAATTACCATTTGATAAGTCAGCCTTTCAGTGTAAAGCATAAATGAGGACAGGGGAGCAAAAAGCTCAACATACTGTATATTGAGGATAGTGCTACTCTGAGCTATAGAAAATGCACTGTAAAAAGGGTTCGCAAATGTTTTGGGTCTTTACTCAGACGTTCAGACTGAATGGCAGAAGTGTGCTTGAACAAGAAGATGAAAAATATGAAGCCGCCTTCTGACCTCAGAGAGTGCAAAGAAAGTTTCTCGACACAGATTAGTGCAAGTTATAAAGCTGCCTGAAAGCATTGTTATTTCACTCTATCCAGGGGGGAGAGCTGAGTTGCTTACTGGGTGGGTGGCATCGGGTGTTATTTGAAAAGATGTTACAATAAGGAAAAATCAAGCGCAACAATTCATCAGCTACACTACTACAACTGGTGCTGCAAACTGTTGTTGGATAAAAACAGCAAAGCTTTTAAGATTTCAGCAAAACAGTTTGCAGCCCAACCATAACTGAGTGGTACGTAATCCTTCAAGTAAACTTACAGTAGCAATGATCATTAGCTGCCTAAAGAGCACAGGACAGAGCTGAAAGGCTGCATGTGCTAGAATAGATGATGGTCACTTATTTGAACACAGCTGTGAAAAGTGGATGTCATTTTTATGTTTAATGATTTTAATAAATAACTCTGTAGAGAAGAGTAAACATATATGCAATATCATAGATATACACTAATTAGCCACTTTGTTAGGTACACCTGCTTAATTGTTTATTAACCCAAGTATCCAATCACATTGCAGCAACTCGTGTATTTAGGTGTTTAGGCATGGTCAAGAAAATCTGCTGAAGAGCAAACAGAGTATCAGAATGGGGACGAAAGATGACTTAAGTGACTTTGAACACAGCATGGTTGTTGGTGCCAGAAGGGTACTGAGTATTTCAGAAGCTGCTGATCTACTAGGATTTTCCCACAGAACCATCTCTAGGGTTTACAGAGAATGGTCTGGAAAAGAAAAAATATCCAGCGAGCAGCAGTTCTCTGGGTGAAAATGCCTTGTTGATGTTGGGGGAGAATAACCTGCCTGGTTCAAGCTGAGAGGAAGGCAAATGTATCAAATGACCACTCACTACAAGCAAGGTATGCAGAAGAGCATTTCTGAATACACAACACGTCGGATTTTGAAGCAGATGGGCTACAGCAACTTAAGACCACACTGGGTGATACTCCTGTCAGCTAAGAACAGGAACCTGAGCCTATGGTTTACATGAGCTCACCAAAATTGGACAACAGAAGACTGGAAAAATGTTGCTTTGGTCTGATGAGTCTTAATTTCTTCTACGACAATCAGATGGTAGAGTCAGCGTTTGGATCCACTGTGTTGCCTCGTATCAACAGTTCAGGCTGGTGGTGTAGTGGTGTGGAGGATATTTTCTTGGCAAACACTGGGCCCCTTAGTATCAAATCAGCATTGCTCATATGCCACAGCCTACCAAAGTGTTGTTGCTGACCATGTCCATCTCTTTTTGACCACAGTGCACCCATCTTCTGTTAGCTGCTTCCAGCAACTGTGTGATGTTTTTATGTCAATATGGACCAAAATCTCTGAGGAATGTTTATAGCACCTTGTTGAATCTGTGCCACAAAGAATTTAGTCAGTTTTGATGGCAACAAAGGGGTCCAGCCTAGTACAAGAAAATGTGTACCTAATAATTTAAAGAATCCTCCAACCTTCTGACAACATTTCACTCTTCCACACTTCCACTCCCATCAAATAAATAAACACCACCTTTTGGGCCCGAATTGGAACATTTTCCAGCAAATAACTGGACAGCAAATCTCTTTAGCTACCATTTCAGTGGACACTGATGTAGCTGAATATTAATCTCAGTGGGTTTTTTTATATTCAGCATTCATGCTTGAATGAAATGTTTGTGCTCCCTCTTGGTTTCAATCACTCTTTTCAAGGGTTTAAGTTCAAAAATATCATTTCACTAAACAGAGTTCAACAAGTTAATGTGAGCCTCCAACCCTAATGCCGGAAAGCCAACTGAGCGCTCCATTTCACCATTATTATCAGCCACTTGTTCTTTAAGTGCGACTCATTTGAGTGGTTGGTGATGATAATACTGCAGGGGTTCACTTTTAATGGCCACATCGTTCAGCTAATCACACTAAAAAGGACAACTGAAATATGCATGTGAAGATTATAAACAAAGTTTCACACAAAGGAAAATTATTAGGTTAGGAAGAGGCGCTGAATCCTGAACGTAATTCAGTTTATGGAAGGAAAACACATTATCAGTATTTTCTTTGGAAAACATAATGTGAGCAAAGAGCAAGTGAGCCACTTATCAAAAAAAGCTAAATGTTTTCTTTATTTAGACTTATCCTGGTACTTTGGGTGTAAAGTAAGATCGTACCACACACTGTCACAGAGTAGCTGGCTGGTTAAAGGCTGTTTAACGTCCAATCTGGAAGTGTCCAAAATTCTTCACACTCCTTACGTGCAGCGTCTACAAAAGTTGAGGGCTGCCATGCCTGTGTGAAAACAGCTTAGGACAAGATATGTTACCATAGATGGATTTGCTTGGTGCCATAAGGTGAGAACAATTAGCATACAATGCTCTGCACAGTAGCAGAGATAAATATATATGTTTTGGCAGTACTGTGAGTATTCACACACACACACACACACACACACACACACACACACACACACACACACACACACACACACACACACACACACACACACACGCTCCCCTGGGCTTCATCCATTCCCTGTACACACAGACTCAGTATTTGCCCAAAGTGTCCCATCATGCTACAGAGAGATGATCCATCTCATAATCCACTTACTTCCTCATCTGGGCTGTTTATCAGCATTTTACCTCCCTTGGTCAGGGTGACCCCACCACCACCACCAGCAGAGGGAGAACAGATCCAGTTTGTCTTCACCTCTCTCTGGTGAAAACACTTGTTCACAAATAGCCAAATCAGGATCTCAGTGGATGAATTTGTTCTCGCTGCAATCTGACCTGAAGGGGTATCAGCGGAGATGATTACATGACGTGTCTACATGATTCTTTCATTTAATGCTTTACTAATGAGAGATAACTTTAAAAATTGATGCTGCTGAACTAGATCCATCTTCGTTTTAAGACCGGCCGCGTTATTTGTCGAGCATTTGCTGTTTGCTGAATTTAAGGCTACAGAGAGAAACTAGAGCATCTCTCTCTCTCTGCACTGTGTAATCTCAGAGGAGCAGTACAAATATCAGGGAATATGAGGCTGAGGAGAAAATACAACCCTGCAACATGCAGGCTGTGTACTTAGCACCATGAACACAAACAGAGCTTTAACAGCACTATACGCCACCGACCGACAGCTGTGAAACACACTGCATCACCACAGTTTGGGGAATTAAAGCCAGAGCTATGTGACTGAAACAGCCACGGAACAAACACCCTGTAATTATATAATCAATCACACAGCAATTAGCTGGATGAACCAAATTAAACTTTCATATAGCCAGCAGTAATTTTTATCTGAAATGTGTGGTGCATAATGAGCACCCGCAAGCCAGCTAAAACAAAATATTTAATTCATGATAGTGACAAAATAATACTTGGAAATCATCCCTCAATAGACCCATTTCTCCCTGCGGTATTTACTGAAGTCTTCTCTTATGAGGTTTGAGCCCAAAGTGATGTTGCATACACATGGTACACATGGCACAGATAAGTCAGGAATCCATGAAAACTGACACACACTGATCCGGTCTAATCAGATGACAAATTCACTTTACATGACTCTTTTGACTTGGACTGTTTGCATCTGCTGTCCAGACAGGAAGCCCCAGAAAAATGTCGCACTCTTCTTCAGCGAACCCCTGCTTTATGAGCCAAGTGACTGAGGGAGTACAGCTGAAGAGCAAAAACAGACCAAATGAGGCATAAAATACAATAAGCAAACCGAAGAACAAGGAAGCAGCAACACGGAGAAGTGGTTCAGGCAATATGTAATGAAGACACAAGAGTTACTGAGTACCTCTCAGGATAATAGTTTGGAAACAAAAAGGAGCTGTACTTATGCCTTCTAATTAAATAAGAGACATGCAGAACCTGTGAAAAAACAAGAAAGGAATGCACCTCCAAATCCATAAATAAGAGACAGGAACCTTGCAGACAATTAAAATATTTAAGCTCAGTTTTAGGCTTTTTAGTTTTTTTTCTCTCATGATGCAAGACGGTGTTACATATTTCTATCTTTGGCAGGAAAGTGGTGGGTTTGTTAACAGGCCATGTTAGCAAGAGGATCAGCATCTCTGGAAGAGAGTTTAATCTCTCCTCCGTTTCCTAACACAATAAACTGATGGAAAAGCAGCCGAGGAACTGTCTAAGTGTCAAAAAAGGGAAAGACTCAAGTGAGTCACAGCTACACCGAATATTTTAGGATCTGGGCCTTTAGCTGGTGTTAATTTCAAATCCTGTGACTAACATATTTGCTTAGATTTCAAGTCTATATTTGGGGAAAACTTGGGGGAAAAAAGTGCAGGAATGGTTCTGAAATATTTATTAGATAAATTCTGCTGGTAATATGAAAGAAATGTGAGGCTAGATATCCATGAAACAAGCATGCTGTGGTGAAATGTTAATATAATTAAGCGCAGCAAAGTTCACTGCTTTACTTTTAAAAAGTCTCACCGTACAAAATCACCAAGACAAATATCTCTGATAAAGAGACTGAATGAAGATAAAGATGAAAGAGATCAAACTAACGCTGAAGACATCTTTTGAAGAGTTGGTAAAGACAGAATCAAGCTAAATGCAGATTAAGAATTGGACTTGAGCGTTGTCTGGTGTCTGCAATCATAATTCCTGCCAGATTTTAACAATGCCTGCTGTTTACTTAGAATGTGGGTATTTATTTGCTTCTGTCCCAGTCACACATGCCTAGAAACGGGTCATCGACAACCTGACAACCACTGATAGCTATAAAAAAAACTTGCATTCACTGACCGGTTGGCTGGGGATTGAGAGAGGTTGCTGGTTCCAAACTGCCTGAAATCAACCCCAAACAGGGTGCTGCACCAAAAACCTCCTTGTGATTGCTTTGGTTGCCAGCAGATTGCCACAGTTGCCTCTAGTTTGCAAGGAAGACACCAACTTGTCTGCAAGTGCAAGCGCTCATCAATTAGTTCTCCATTTCCTGTTTGTGTTGCACTTTTCACAGTTTCACTACCACTTGGTGAGCAGTTGGCCAGTGTTTGCAGACAAGTCTGTGTCTTCCATGCAGACTATGGGCAATCATGACAAACTGCTAGCGGCCAAAACAATTGCAAGCAGATTTGTTTTTTGCAAGCACCTTATACCTCTGTGCAACCAGTTTCACCATCAGTTTACCACAAGGTCACCAACCAGTCTCTAGTCCAGTGTGACTGAGATTTTAGCAATCAATCTTACAGTGGCTTCCAGCTATGTCGAGCAACCACTTGTCAACCAGTTGGGGAATACATATTTTCCTTAGCAACCAGTTGTTGCAAAGGTGTCATGAACTGGTCTGTAGGCCTGTGTGACTGACTCTGGTCATTAACAACTCTCAGCTACAGATGGTGGTGGTCACTTCTGTCTGACGTGTGGCAAAAATGTGGCTGTAATTCAATACGGTTTCTGATGACCATCGTTCATCATTAGTTACAACAGTGCTAATATTAAAAAAATAAAGATATAAAAAAAAATTTTTTTTTTAAGTAGCTGATCGGAAACATCAACTGTCGCAGAAGTGAAAGTGTATTAATCTGCACATCAAATGATTCCTAATAAAAGGATGTGATTTTCTATGACATTCTGGGTAAAGGCTTCTTACACTGTTCTGCAGGTTTACAGTATCACAAAATCAAATATGAGAGTATATAATTTCTTTTAAGACTACCTTACTGCTTAACATAACAATGTTCACCTCACAGCAATGGCATGCCAAACACCTCAGATTCTTCCCGCAATATAAAGACTGCTCAGGTCAGGTGAAACCCCACCTATCTCCTCTTAGGTGTCAGCGTTAGTCTTTAATAAGTGTGTCTTTCTATATAAGTCATATGATGCACTGACAACCTGTCAGATATATACTTTGTCCAGCTCTGCTGTGTCTGACTGGAGTAAAAGGATACCGAGGAGCTGACGAGTGGGATTATTTTTCTGAAGAAATGACAAATTTATTTGTCACATTTCCAAATGAAAAAGTAATCACTCTGCAACCTTCGTCCCGCCCTGTCAACAATGTCAACTTAACAATATTCAAAGACGCGGTAATGCAGTGTTTTGAGCTTCTGCCTTAGGAGTTCAGTGATTTCCTGTCAGTATTCCAGGCAGACTTTATTGCTGTTATGATTTATTACACCCATCATTCAGAAAACCACCCAGCATGAAACCCTCTCATGATCCAGTCTCATCACTTCTGCTGTCAGCACAGACACTTTTCAGATTCACACCTGGAGACTCCCCCCCCCCTTCCTGTGACAGTGTAGGGGGGTGTGGGGGTATGTACCTATATGTGAAAATGTATTTTTCGGACACAGAGAAGACCTGCAGTGCCAGCGAAAAGACACCAGTGACCTAATTCAAGAACTGTATGCTGGCTTAAGAGACAAAGCAGCATAAAAACTCAAAACAAAACAAAAACAAGCATGAAACAAATTATCGACCGGGAAGAGAATAAGAGCTTAGGTGCAAATGAAGGCTGTTCAGATAAAGAGAAAAGTTTAATCTACTTCCAAACACAACCAAAGTATTCAAAAATGATCCAGAAATAATGAATACCCACATGTGCTTCTTACACAGACTTCCCACAGTCTGTGTGATATGTTCTCATATATTCTGGATGAGCTTTAAGAGCACCAACAATGAACACCTTCAGCTTCAACACTGTAGACTGTCAGTACACTTGCTCTGTATGTTTTCCTGTCTTCAGTAAGGATGAATATTTATCTTCATTTGCATGTGCTTCCAAGAGGGTCCCATCTTTGTCTGCTCGTTTCAACAAGCGTTTGATCACATTTTATCTTGTCAGCCATTTTGGCTATGAAGTTAAACTGAAATTAAGAGTGTCAGCTGTCAGCTCTGCTATCTGTGAGATGATTGACGAGCCTCCAGCAGAGCTAAATCAGGAATAGTTGGTGATCTAACTGACACCATGTTCAGCTTTTATGAGAGAAGTTATAGACACAGTAATCGAAGGACTACATGTATGTGAAAGAGGTATTTTATCTTTTTTTTCCCCAACACAATTCAACACACCAAGTGGTTTTGAATGTTGCTGGTTATGTACAGTCATTTGAAAAAGAATTCTTTCAGAACCACTTTCAGCAGCAAAAACATGAAGAAATGGTTTTCTATATGACTTTATCAGTTTCTCACATCATTGTGGAGAAATTTTGGTCCACTCTTATTTACAATAATGCTTCAGTTCATTTATGTACAGCCCTCTGGTTTGAAGTCTGGACTTTGACTGGTCCATTGCAACACCTTGATTCATTTCTTTCTCAGCTGTTCTGTCGTAGATTTGCCACTGTGCTTGGGATCATTGTCCTGTTGCGTGACCCAGTTTCAGCCACATATGACTCTATAGTAGTTTGGTATACAGAGGAGTTCACACCTGACTCAGTGTCTTCATGGTGCCTGGGTCCCGTGACTGCAAAACAAGCCCAAATCATCACCCCTTCACCACCGTGCTCAACAATTAGCATGAGGTGTTTGGGCTGATATGCTGTGTTTGGGTCACCAAATGTGGCGTTTTGGCCAAATATCTCCACTTTTGTCTCATCTGTCCAAAGGACATCGATCCAGAAGTCATGCAGTCTGTTCAGATGCAACATTGCAAACCTAAGCTGTGCTGCCACGTCTTTCTCCTGGAAACCCTTCCAAACATGTAATCGTTGTTCAGTCTTTTTCTAATTGCACTGTCATGAACTTTAACATTTAATTGTTTGGAAATGGCCAGTTGCTTCTCTAATTTAACTGCTGATGCCTTTCCTTCTTGACATTGTGTTAACATGTGCCTGAATGCTCCAAATCTGCAAAGTGCCAAAGCCTCTGTTTTTATAGAGGTGGTTGCACTTACTGATGATCAGTTTTTCAAGTGCATTTGACTAGCAGCACTTGGGTGCTATTTACCCTCTTAATTCCTATGGAAGTAATAAGGGTGTACTTTATTTTTCATAGGACTGTAAATAGGAATGTGTTTATTAGAATGGTAGTCATAACAGCTGTCAGAGTTGTTTTCAGCACGTGTCACACAGCTTTCAACCAGCGGATGCGGAATTATTTCATCATTTTGAGCTGGATAAATGTACAATACAAAAGGGTACAATATTCTCTCTCCTTAGCGCTGCCTTTGTTTCCACCTGCTTCTTCTATTAGGCTTTAACGGAAATTCCCAAAGCCTGTTCCTGTGTGCATGACGAAGGAGATGAATCGTGTTCTGGCTCTCCTCATTATGCTAAAGCCCCGACCACATATGAGGTGACTCACTCTTTGTTCATTGCAGTTGGACACAGTCACACCCTGTAACCCTACGCTTCGCAGCCTGTCACAGGAATCACTGGTATCATTCATTCCCATTAATAATGTCTTCACTTGCCTCAAAGTCAGGGGAGTGTGCAGAGGGAGGGCACTGGGTGGCACCAGCCCCTCCCAACATGTTAGGCATTCAGTGCAAAACAGTTTTTCTATCTATCTATCTATCTATCTATCTATCTATCTATCTATCTATCTATCTATCTATCTATCTATCTATCTATCTATCTATCTATCTATCTATCTATCTATCTATCTATCTATCTATCTATCTATCTATCTATCTATCTATCTATCTATCTATCTATCATTTTACTGGTAACTTCCCTAAGATAACCACTGAAATTTTACACTAAAGAGAACATAATTCAGCAAAACATCATGTAGAGATTCATATGTCTTATTTTAAAAATGTTAAAATAAATGAGGACATTATATGTAAGATTTAAATTTCCAGTTTCTAAAACTTCACGTGCTTACCTTTCGAAATAATCCCTCATCTTCCTTTAATTTCCTCTCTTTCTTACATCTTTCTTCATCTTTGTGTCGCAGATTCATGTTTTTTTCTCTCTCTCTCTCTCTCCCTGGGAAATACAGCAAACTGTACATTTAGCTCACAGACACATTGTGTGACAAACTCCACAGAGACAGCTTGTGTGTTTTCTGTTATTTGTTGAGTTGTTTGAGGAGTTGCATTTGAAATCACCTGCCATTACTCCATTTATGGTGGCCTCTACCTAGATGCTGCGGTATTGCGACAGCAACTTTATCTGTTCCACCATGATCAAGTCACAGGGATGACAAGGAAAAAAAGAAGGAAAGCAGGAAAAAGGGAAATATTGAGGGTGTAATCAGACTGTTAGATGCCATTATTTTCTTATTACGTACTGATCAAGTACCTAATATGCCGTCACTGGAAGCGATGCCAGGCTTGGCAGTAATATGCATCCTATCAGATTTAATTGCTTATTAATTGAAGGTGCTGGAACACCTTTCCGGCCCACATTAACCCCTGATCATAGCTGCTTTAAACTTAGGTCCCTGGCCCCACATGATGACTAGATAGAGAGCCATTAGGGGCCCAAAGGTGTTGCAAACAAACTAACATCCTGTGCAGCCTCTGAAATATTACTATTCACAGTAAAGCCTGGGGGAGTGTAGCATAAGAAAGATAAATTACACTCATCCACTCACTCTAACAGCTGTCTGTTGATACCACTAAAGTCCTTTGTGCTCAAAATAGACATTACTCCATCTAGGGGAAGGACTCGAGGCTCTGAAACTGATTTTTTTTTTTAATATTCTGGCTATAGCTGTGTATATCAGGCTGAGCCATGTGATGCATCTTAATGAGCACACTTATTGATGAAGCGCCATCTCTACCAGCAGGAGAGACAGAAAACATGCATGCACACAATACATGTTCACTGAGCAATTGTTGAATAAAAAACTGGAAAAAACTGGAACCCGGAAGTGTATTGTCCTTGCGCAATAGGCCTACATTTTCTAAAATCATATCCCAAATCATATCTGCAATAAAAACCATCTGCAACTATCTACGCTTCATATTTATCCAAGCTGATATACCGTCCAGAGACGCGGGACAGTGCTCACGCTGCGGACAGAAAGCATGTTTTTGTGAGCAGGCTTTTAATGCTATCTATTTCTGCACATCAAAGCGTCTGCCATCCCTCCCTCTCCGTCAAACTTCCCCCATCACTTCCTGGCCCCGTGGCTTCAAAGAGCAATCCCTCTTTCAAAATTTGAATCCATGAGGCCTACACAAACATGGCCAAGCACCTTGATAAATTTCAGTCTCGCCTTGATGCATAAATAGATGTAAATGCAGCAGCAGAGGAAAGATGAGAGGAAGAAATGCTAATGAGGTGAAACTGCCATTAATGCCGATAAATTTCCATTTCCGTCGCACTTTGTCTCTCTTCTATTTCTACACATCTTTACTTGTCATACTCTTGTGGAGCTCCATATTTTTACCATGAAATATGTCACTCAGGAAAACAACAACCCACAGCAGGAGGACACTTACTTTGATCCACCAGGCTCCCTATGCAAATGACATTAAATAACTTGCCATGATTGCCTGACATCATTCCTCAAAAGACAATTACCACTCAACTTTCCCAAATGCCAAAACAGACAGAGTGATAGAGGGGGACTGATGCAAGAAAATGAGACTGAGAAGAGTAGGAGGAGGAGGAGAGGAGTAAGGAGAATACTAAGTGGAAAGAGAATCATTTAAGAGAGGAGGTGCTGCAATGCTCTATTTATACCTATCCAAGTAGAGCCAGGGCTGCAGGGGGACTCAGACATTTCTCCTTGAGGACACAGTTGTCTGTCTTCTTATGCTATCAGACAGGAACTAAAATGGATCAGGAGCTCCCAGGCTCATTGTGAAATGATCCGAAACAGCTCTCGCAGCAGATGCACTGACAGCGTTTTGTTGTTTGGTATTACATCTCCCATATGCAGCTTTTTCACATTACAGAGACAATCTTTCTGCTTGATAGATAAGTTCTCTGGTGAGGACACTTCACAACGTAACAGTTATAGTGGATGAGCTGAGACTTTAATATCAGCCCTGTGTCAGTGTTGAGACTGCACTATTTTAAGTCACAACTAGAACCGACACTTGAAAGATAACAGAGAAAAAGTTCTTCTGTGACAGACAAATAAAAAATGTTTTAATTTGGAGCTTCCATCTAAAAACATCCGTCTTGCAAGGATTTTTTTTTTTTAAGAAATGTGGAAATATATGCAGTGTGTGTGTGTGTGTGTGTGTGTGTGTGTGTGTGTGTGTGTGTGTGTGTGTGTGTGTGTGTGTGTGTTCATACAAAGCCAGCAGCGACTGAGGATCGAGGACACCGGGTTGGGTTGCGCTCAAACAGAACTAAATTGAGCGCAGGGCAGGATGTCGAGAGAGAAAAGCCGAGTGTAGCTGAGAGAGCTGAGACGTGATAATCATTTAATCTGACACTGTCTCCAAGAAAGCATTCGTAGTGCTGCACTCGTTTGTTCAAACAAAAGAAGAGAGTGAAAAAAAGAGGTAGAAGTTTGATCTTTGGCTCCGTTCTCTCAGCTCCACGCAGCTGACGTATCACTGCTTGGAACTGGCTTGAATGTTGTTGTTGTTGCTTGTTTCACAAAGTTACAGAATAGATGGTTGTGATGCTCTTCCTCATGTCTTGAAAGCTGTTCTTCCCTATCAAACATGTTGTTGGACCTCACCTGGACCTGCTCGGGATATGAAAGTCGATCTAATGCTGGCCGCCTTACCACACCCACCTTCCTCAACCTTATTTTACGCAGAAGGCGGTACACCCATGCAGTCCTTGCATTGTTAATACTGCTTAGTTTTAATTAGTCTCGATAGTCACCTCACAGCAAGAGGGTCCTGGGTTTAAATCTGCTGGCCGGGGCCTTTCTGTGTGGAGTTTGTAGGTTTTCCTGTGTGGGTTCTCTCTGGGTACTCCAGCTTCCTCCCACAGTCCAAAGACATGCGTGTCAGGTTAACTGGAAACTTCTTAATTGGTCATAGGTGTGAATATGTATGTGAATTCTTGTCTGTCTCTCTGTGTTGGCCCTGTGACACACTGGCAACCTGTTCAGGGCGTACATGACAGCTGAGATAGACTCCAGCCCCACTGCAACCCTGCACTGGTGAAGCAGAAGAGGTTGCATGGATAGATGGATGGATGGATGCCATCCTGATTGCTCCTCACACAGACCTGACCGGTAAATAAAACGTAGACTGCAAAGCCAGAGGGCTTCGGCTGCCAAAAAACTTGATTTGATTCAGGTAAATAACTTAAACCAAGATAAATTTCTCCCAAGGGAGACAAATAAAGAATCTTGACCTGACTTGACTTCATACCTGTCGCACGCTTGGAGTCAGACACAGTTTAATCCAGCGTCAGAATGTCAGAAGATGTGCGGAGCAGAGTTTTTGAAGCTGTGCAGTCATCCGTAAAGCAGTTCTTAAGAAGCATACTGGGAGATTAAGGATTATAGAACACTCCAAGAAGAATAAAGAACACATTTTCTAAAGAATAGAAAGGTCATTTTTTTATGTATGGCATAGTCCCATTTCATAGGAGTTACTAATTCAAAACCGATAAAGCAACAGATTAAAATATGAGCAAATATGTACCTGATATCCTGACTTTTAGTCTGTAGTATGCATCACGTACTGTGATGGATTATAAATAGACTTAGTATAGTATTTTTTAGCCATGCTGACCACTCCGAGAGCTTTACACCCACATTAACCCATTCGTGTGCACATTCATAAAGCACTTTTTATAGTAAACACACAAGCACTTTTCCACACACACATAAAAGCAGATAACCCACTCTACCTCCTGAGTTTCTGTCATTAGACCAATTTGTGTGGTCGAGGCTCATGTCTTTGTGTGTTTCTTTATCTAAAGGCTGAGTTAACTGACCGGTGAATTAAATTTCACTTGTAAAATCAGTAAAATAATTACAGCAGCTCATGGCATAGCTTAGATTGTGGTGTAGTTTGCAAAGTACATTATCTTTGTTCAGTGTGACTGATTACCGTGATTGCACATATTGCGTCATTTCTTGTTAATTTTTCTAGCTTCGCTCTTTGATTGGATACAGTGATAGAGATAATATAGTAGCTACGTGTCACCCAGTTCAAAGGCATTATTCATTAAGACATTATGTATAAAGTAAATATATAAAGTTTTATGGTATTGGTTCCCATCCTTGCCCAGCCTCCTTTGACTTAAATTTCTTATTCTTAGAGTAAGAATGACATAAATTCAAATCTATGCATGTTGTTGGCAACTTTTATTATTAGACAAAACTGCACTGAGGCTGATGGTTCAGCCACAGACGTGTTTGCTCAGTATGAAAAACAACAAGCTGTCACAGCTGCGGGCAGCTGCGGTCTGACAGCAGATGAATGCGTGTACATCACCAGTGCGTTACACTCAAGGATATTTTATCAATAACAGCACTGGATCAAAAGCTTTTTTTTCCCCTGTATTCTTTCACTGCAAGCTTTTTTAGCCCACTGAATCAGATACAGACTCTGCTGCGCAACATGCAAAACTGTTGGATTTGAACAGAAGCCCACCTTCTGGCTTTTAAGCTGTCTCTCTCTGTATGACACGCTGTTTCATCACTGCCTCCTGCATAAAAAAACATGACTACCCGCTGCGATGCCACTTACTGAGTGGGAACATTATTTATTATATTTTACAGTAAATTAGTCCAAACAGGTTTTATAGTAGATTGCATGTGAAGTCCAAAAGGTGATTTATATCTAGCTGTCTTTCTGAAGGAGATAATGCAACATAAATCTCTTTGTCTCTGTCTTTTTCAGGCCGCAGCTGTTTGAGATGGATGCCTTTCTGTGCGGTGATCTACGAGCTCGCTGTTCTCTCTGACCTACATGCACAAAGGGCTCCTTGCAGAACAAGATATCCACTCCATGAAAGGGAAAAAAAAAAAAAAAAAAGGTGACATCTACCGCTGACATGATTAAGTGGGTGGTGGCATGAAAGCAAAACAGTTTCTGGAGCTAAATCAAAAGGCACGAGATGTCTTGCCTGGCTTTTGAAAACTGAGCAAATTATTTTCAGGTCACATCTTATTGTTTTAAATAGGAATGTGGCAGATGTTAAAATAGCCAAAATCCCTTGTTGCTTCGCATGAGGCTAAAAATGGGTCTGGAGCTGGTTGTGCTTCCGTAGGGAATTAGTCACCGAAATGCTGGAAGTGGAACATCCTGCTCTCATTGTCATGAAAATATCAAGACATAAATGGTCACCACTCCTTTTACCTGCCTCTCAGGAAGTCAGTGCAACAGCAGGGATGCTGTTGCACACGGGAATGCTTTGGTAGGAAATTGGATGATGCAGAAGAGCACAAGAGGAAACAGCCATGCCTTGAGGAGATTACTTTGCGCTCTTAGTGTGGGACAAATCATTTGTTACGTTCCCTTTTTGAATAACAAAATCGAGCACAGGAACTGGCTCTGACATTTTCTGCACGGTGTTAACGTCCTCTCCACCTGTTGATCTTTCGGCTCCCCTCGTTGCTCTGTTGCCATAGAAACCCGTGAAGAGGAACGGGGGCACAGAAATGAAAACTGGGCCTCGTAGTAGGAGGCAACACCGGACATGTATCACCGCTCTCCTCCCACTGGCTTTGTCAAATGTTTTTAGAAGCCACGATAATGAGATTCTGTTGGAGCAGCTCTGGAGCATCTGACTGCGATTGGGAACACACACCTACGAAGCGTGTTTGGATGATGACAGAGGGAGAGAGGAGGATGACAGGAAGGATGATCTGAAGTGACAATACCACATATGATTCAGGGGATTTTGGTCTTCAGCCGGCTTTGGTTGACGTTACAAAGGAAGTGAGGGAGGCCGACTGTTTGGTTTGTCCAAATAAAAACAGCATTAAATATTAAAAACAGAAGAAAAGAGTGACATTGCTCCCCAAAGGAAAATATCTACTGTTTCATATAGTGCAACTAATACAAGTCCATTCTACAGTATTGTTTGGTCTGTTCGTGCAGTTGGCAAACTGATATACTTAGAATAGGGATGGTAGGTGGTAGATGTTTATATAAATAAACAGGAAATAAATATGGGACTCAGCGTTTATATAGAGCAGACTCTATTTACATCTATGTATGATTAAGGGACAAATGCCTAAAAAATAAGTGTACTGCTACACTCATCAGCCAGACACTGTCCATGCACTGAGTGTATGGAAGCTTTTGTATACACCCATATAGCAAAAGAGGATTTTGTAACTTCGTTTATGGTTGTATATTTATATGAGATGTGGTTTACCTGTACGCGTCAGTGACATGCATCTTACAGATACAGTGTATCACAAAAGTGAGTACACCCCTCACATGTCTGTAGATATTTAAGTATATCTTTTCATGGGACAACACTGACAAAATGACACTTTGACACAATGAAAAGTAGTCTGTGTGCAGCTTATATAACAGTGTAAATTTGTTCTTCCCTCAAAATAACTCAATATACAGCCATTAAAGTCTAAACCAGCGGCAACAAAAGTGAGTACGCCCCTAAGAGACTACACCGGTAAATGTCCAAATTGAGCACTGCTTGTCATTTCTCCTCCAAAATGTCATGTGACTCGTTAGTGTTACTAGGTCTCAGGTGTGGATAGGGAGCAGGTGTGTTCAGTTTTGTAGTACAGCTCTCACACTCTCTCATACTGGTCACTGAAAGTTCCAACATGGCACCTCATGGCAAAGAACTCTCTGAGGATCTTAAAAGACGAATTGTTGCGCTACATGTGAGGGGTGTACTCACTTTTGTGATACACTGTATGCATAAAATGACGTGCTGGGGAAAAAAAGTGATTTTTCTAGGTTGGACTAATTCACATGGCTTGAAATCCCATAAATTAAGCTTATGTGTCAGTTCATTAAGAAAGATTCATGCATCTGCCTGTATCACTTCCGCTTTCCCACGCTGTCAAACTGTTATCAGCACTCCGGTCCAATCGCTTTCTTGGCCGCCTTCTGCCTTTCAGACTCTCATTTGTGCGACTCGCTTCCTCCCAATCTCCACCTCATACTGGCCAAATAGAGATCCTCATCCAAGTTTCCACCTGCTTCCCCACTGCCACCAGCATCTAGACTCCCTGGGCGCCCTGTCCTACTTCCTGCCATCACTGGACTCCGGTCTGCTACATAGCTTCATCAGAGTCTAATTGCCAAATAGTTTATTACTCAAACTCCAGATTGTATCTCAATCACGGTCACTTCCTTCAAATGATCTCTCCTTATTGAAGTACACTTATGCAGCTGCTTTCAGTTCCAGCATGAAACTTTTGATGTAGTAATGATACTGTAAACATCACAATTTGAAAATCCATCCATCTTCTTCCACTTATCCAATTTGGGGGTGGGGAGTGGGGGTGTGGCCAGTTTAGAATCACCAGCCTAACCATATACATGTCTTTGGACTGTGCAGAGGAAGCCAGATTACCCGGATAGAGCCCACACTGACTTGGGGAGAACATGTGAGCACCACACAGAAAAAGGCCCCAGACTGGATTTGAACCAAGGACCTTTGTGCTGTGAGGCAGTGGTGCTGACTACAGCATCACTGTGCATTCAGTATGTGCTAAATTAGATGATTTTGTGAAGATGATACAATGGGGTTTTTTTGTTTGTTTGTTTTAAGGTTTTATAGGTGTGTAAGTGTTACAATTGGTAGATTTTCACTAGGCTAGTCCAGATATCTAATATAGATAAGAACCTATAGTAAGATTCAGTTTGTCAGAAAACTGAGTGAAAATTAATAAACCTAACAAATATAGTCTCTTAGCATATATACTCCCTAAATTTCAGCTCTCATTCTCAAGCCCTGTGGTTTTTGTTGTTCAAAAGAACCTGACATGAAAATGACACGCAAAATGTCGCTGAAGCAGTGAGCTATTAATATGCAACCCCCACAAGATCACTCAGAAACTTCCTCATGAGAAACAGGAATATGAAGTAGTTTTCAAATGGAGTAGTTGGATAATGTTGGGACAATCAGTTTTGGACATTTTTCAGAGTTGTCCTCACATGTAGCGGACAGCATCTGCTCCCGACGTGTTCTCGCTTCAGTATTCGGTTTTATGGTGCAGTTTGAGCAGAGAGTACAAGAGGGACAACACAAGGCCCACATGCTCCCTGTGATAGTGTATATTCTCACATGGGTGCGTTCAGACATCACCCGATCTCATCACACGGGGCGCTGGCAGGTTAAAGCAGGTTGAAGTTCAGAAATGTTTGCAGTTGAACATCTTTAAAATGCCACGGGCGTCTCAGCCTCTCTTATTTACTTTACGGTAGATAAAAGCAGCTGTCGGCACGGTGTCCATTTAAAAAATACATCAAGATAAATTTGTCTCTTTTGGGTTCAATAACTGATGGAAACAAGCAAGTAACAAGTTATTGTGTTTGTTTCACTATTTCATGAAATGTTGCGAGCATACAGACAAAAACAGAAGATGACAGCCTGATAGGTGTGCGTAAGCACCCCGCTGACGAACAGCGATTGACTGCTGATCAGTGACGTTTGATGTGAGCAGAGCAGATGTTAGAGGCGGATGAATCAGCAGGAGACGAATCTCCAGACTGGATCAATTCCTCCCGGCAGAGAGCTTCATCCACCCCAGGCCTCCACCCCCTGCAGCTCACTGGTTACCCAACACTCAATATGAGGTTTCAAATAAACACTCAATGCTACCATTTAGACAGACAAGGGATCTTATGGCTCTTTAAGTCATTTTGTTTCTTGTTATTAGAAGATGAACAAGAGACTAATGGAAATCACATGTTTTATCAAGAGAACAACAAAGATAACGTATGTAAGCAACAACAGCATCAGTCACATATTAAGTGAAGTAAAAAGGGGTTTCAGTAAAAGGTGGTAGGAGAGGAGAGAGTATAAGAAAACTTGCTGTGACAGACCTGCCTCGGGTTGTTCCAGCTCCTTGTGATTATAGTCCTGTTTTACTTGATGCTTTAGGCACATTTTATGCCACAAGTCTGGATTATTACAGTATGTTCAGGTTTTTCAGAATTTGGATTAGAATACAAGGTGTTTGTAATATTTGGTCAGACTTTTATCCCAGACAACTAAGAAACTGAACTGAATAATTCTGTGTTTAAGTTGTCTCACAAATTATTAAATATCATTTTTGAAACAACGCCTCTATGTTTAGTCCACAGTGAACAACCCTGGGCTCAGTGGAGAAAAGACACTTGGGGGGATTTTAAATACAAAAAGCCTCCTTATCATTATCACCGGCCCAGTGGGAAATTTGAAAGGGTCAATTAATGTTTATGGTTTTTCTTACCATTAATCAAAACTGTAAATGAAAGCATAAATAACAGCTTTAAACTAGTGATGTAACTGCATGTAAAATTCTCGGCTGAAACTCACTGAGGTGCATCTGTCATACATTTCTTCTCCTGTAGGTGGCACAGTGAACGTACCATTCTTGGCAACCTTCAAACGTGGTAATGTTTGCATTCTTTTAGTGGACATACTTTAGACACTCTACAGAGGTCTCCAGGATGGAAGAGGCTCAGTTACATTTTTATACATATTTTATTTTATTTTGTACATTGTCCTATGAAGTATGACACAGCTATAGTAAGACAAACAGAAAGGGACGCGTAGCTTACTGTAAGGAAATGGCTCAAATTAAAATTGGACTGTTGCTACAGTCTGAAAATCAGACAGACAACCATACGACCATTCATGCCCACATTCACACCTACAACCAATTTAGCATCACCAATTAAACTAGCATTCATGCATAGAATCTAAAAACCATTTTGTTTATTTGTTTTGTCCCAGACTGATGCAAAAATGTATTTGACAGGGATTATTTTCCCTGCACAGCGCTCCAGTGATGAAATAAATCTACATCACAGCCAAGTTTTAAGTTGTACCAGCTACAGTCACGTGAAAAAGAAAGTTTTTATATGACTCTGTGCAGTCTTATGAAAAACTAAGTACACCCCACAGTTCAGTAGTTTGTAGAACCACCTTTAGCAGCAGTAAGTTCAAGTAGTTGTTTTCTATATGACTTTATCAGTCTTTCATCGTGCAGGAATTTTGACCCACTCTTTACAGCGTTGCTTTAGTTCACTGAGGATTTTCGGACATTTGTTTGTGCAGTTTTTTTTAACCCTTTTCAGACTGGGACGGGGTGCTTTTGAGGCCCGCCTCTTTCAAGGCTCACAACTCCTAATTTAAGATATCGCCGCCAAATCTTCAGGGAATGATGTCTACACAATTACAAATCACTACAATTACTTTGGTGTTGTTATAGTGAAAAATTACAGCATTATGACATCATGATGCAATAATGCAATATTCCCTTAACAATCAGAGGTATACAAGAAAACTTGAATAGGATGCATGTCTGATAAATTGCCTTTTGTGTGCACACAATATTTTTAGTATTTCTCGTGGGGAAAAAATTTCTAAAGTAATTTTAGGAATATCTTTGCAGTTATGGTTGCGGTCATTGTGGATGTGCCATCTTTCTATCGATATATATGTTTCAATATATACCAAAACACCATTGAAAAAAAAAGCCGTTACCATGGAAACATCAAAAGTGGTGAACTTGACTCATTATATTAAAATTGTTGCCAGATAAATTTTAGGAAAAGTCCCAAAGTTTGGTGGTTCTAGCTTAGGCTGTGAATCGACTGAATGGGAACTATCATCTATTATTATACCGTTATTATTATCTACTAATATTATTGTTATTATTATTATACTATTATCTGTGAATGCAAGTGATTTTATGCTGTTTGAGCACTGAGTTTGATGCGTGTGCTCGTGCGCTTGTAAGTTATCCCTTCCACTACAATAACAAACTCTTCTAACAAAATCCGATTTTAAGAGAACTTCTTTATTGTTATCTGTGTACTTTCTGATGAATACATTTCTACCACAATCCCCAACAGACAGCCAAATTTTCCACAGCGTCTCTCCTATCAACTGAAAGACAGGCCCAGCTGTTAATACGAGCTAATCTCTGTGTCTAACGCCTCAGGCTGGTGACTGCGCCTCGCTCGTCTCTCTGTCGGAGGTGCTCTACTGGTCCTGAGGGGATTTTTTTGGATTAAGCTGGCATTTATTGTCTGCAGCTGAGAGAAGATGTTCATAACACACACCAGTACGCTCACATTTGCCACAGTGTGGTGGCGTCTCTCACAGCTGGCCTCATTAAATAACATATTGTCATACAAACCTGAGTGACAAGTTATGTTGGAGACGGAGATGGCAGGAGTCAGTCCTGCATCCTGTCACTGAGTCACCATGTTTTGGAAGATAGGGAGCAACAGAGCAGAGGATGATACGCACACTCGCTCTGCTGCCAGTGCCTCTTCCAAACATTTGTATGGATCAGAGCTCATGCCACGTCTCAGCAAGCCCAAACCAATAAAGTAATATAAACCATGGAGGACAAACACTTTTCAAAAGGCGAACCGACTTCGATACTCACGTGCTAGGTGCTACATTCACTGCGCAAGCCTTAATTTTTTGTCATTTGGTTATTTACATTATCTGTAAAATATGGCCAGAGTCAGATTCCCCTGTGAAAAGGACAGCAACAAAGATGTCACAGGCAGCTGCTGTGCAGAAGTAAACATGGAGGCCAGCAGTTACAGCTTCATTTATGAGCTGATGTGTGATTTTTGTGGCGCAACAGACCTCCTGAGGTCTGTATGTCTGAGCCGGGAGTCCAGGGATTGTGTCTTGAAAGGAATTAGTGAAGCAGACTAATCCAAAATTTCTGAATGCCAAAGGTTATTACTGTTTACATCATTTTACAACACTTCCCCACAAGACCCTTTGTTAACAAGACATACAACCCCCAATTCAAAAAAAAATTGGGATGCTGTTTAAAATGGGAATAAAAACTGAAAAATTGCAAATCTCACAAACCCATATTTTATTCTCAACAGAAGACAGAAAACATATCAGATGCTTAAACTGAGACATTTTACCATTTCTTGAAAAAAATATTAGCTATCTGAATTTGATGGCAACAACACCTCTCAAAAAAAGCTGGAGCAACACAAAACTGGAAAAGTAAGTGGTACCAAAACAAAACAGCTGGAGGAACATTTTGCAGCTAATTAGGTTAATTGACAACAGGTCAGTAACATAATTGGGTTTAAAAAAAAAAAAAAAAAAAAAAGGGCATCTTGGCGAGGAAGTGGTCCACAAATCTGCAAACAGCACTGTCTACAGATTGTGAACCAATTTCAGAATAAGGTTCCTCAACATAAAATTGAAAAGACCTTGAATATCTCATCATCTACAGCACATAATATCAGAATCTAGAGAAATCTCTGTGCACAAGGGACAAGGCTGAAAATCAATACTGGATACCTTCAGCACTAAGGAGGCACTACATTAAAAACAAGCATGTTTAATAAAATAAAAATAATATGTTTAACTGACTATTTCTAGCAGCAGTTAGCAAAGGAAGCAGTATTTAAATATGCAGTCGACTAGCTGCCTAGGTCACTAATACAGAAACCTGTCACTCAACATGACCACACTACTAACACCAGGAGTCAGTTGTGTAAGTTTTAAAAAAATCTACCAGGACCGTTTTTTGTACCAGGCTGTAAACATGCTTTTTACTGCTGTAAAGATGGGCATTTTAACATGGGAGCCTGTGGGGAATTTTACAGCCAGCTTCAAGAGGCACACAGAAGAATTGTAGCTTTTCATTATATGAATCATCATGGAAGATGGTCAGTGGGAGGTCTCCAAGAAGTTTTTTTTTTTTTTGATTAAATAATTATTTTAAGAATATATGTCTAAAAAAAATCCTGAACAACAAGATCACTGAAATTTAGTTTAAACTAGGTTTTGTCTTTCAGACATATTTTCATTTGTATATCATCCAATACGCTAATAACGTACCAGGCTAGCCTAACTGTTAACTTAACCCTTTAACACTGAGTTATCATCGCTGATGCGTTTGAAATATGCATCGCCATTTTCCAGCGCCTCCACCACCTTTTACTCTACGCTGCGCATGTGTGTCAAAGAAGCAAATTTGTAGACTTTCTGCAACAGCATGAGTGAAATTACCGTAATAACCACATTGGCTGTGAGGTGCTGGTTTTGTGCCATAAAGTGATTTCTGATATTTCTGTGTGCTTTTCTGTGTAGTGGCTTTGCTGTATTAGTAAAATTTAAAAGAAATTTTAAAAAGAGTGCAATCCTGTTGGTCCTTTTAGGACACTTAAAATATCCTGTAATGTTATTTTTGTTGTGGTTTCTGCTGCCCTCTTGGCCAGATTTCTCTTTAAATAGACATATTTTACATTTTTACCCTGTTAAATAAAGAATATATAAAAGTCACTTTGCCAAAAAATGATTGGAGCTTCTACCTTGTGACAGAAATGTTGTTTCGTGCTCGATATGACTGTATATAATTCATGAGAGATATTTTTGACACATTTATATTATAGTTCAACAAGTCATTTACAGCTGTTTAAATACAGGCAATCATTTTATGGCAAATGCTAAAAATCTCTTTTTCCCAGACGATCATTTTTTGGCACAACACCAGTCATTAGGGTAGTACGTGAATAGCCAAATATTTTCTTAGGTGGTACTCATTGTGAAAAGTTTGAGAACCAGTGCTCTAGGGGACTGAGCCAGAGATGCTGATTGTGGTGTAATTTTAATAACCTGAAGGGGAAAAAAGTTTTTTGGGGGCAAAATCAGTTCAGGCCACGGCTGCAGTAATCCAGACGCTGCACCGGTCTGTTGTGGTAAAGAGAGAGCTGAGCATAAAAGTGAAACTGTTGAGTTACCAGTCGATCTACGTCCCCCGCCCTCACCTGGGTGGGTCACAAGCTCTGGGTAGTGACCAAAAGAATGAGATTACAGATACAAGTGGCAGAAATTAGCTTCCTCCGAAGGGTGGCTGGCCTCTCCCTCAGCGATAGGGTGACAAATGCAGCCATCTGGGAGGGGCTCAGAGTAGAGCCACTACATCTCCACATCGAAAGGAGTCAGTTGAGGTCATTCAGGTATCTGACTAGGATGCCTCTGGGACACCTCTTGGGTGAGGTGTTCCGGGTATGTCCTAATGGGAGGAGACCCCAGGGCAGACCCAGGGCACCCTGGAGAGATTATATCTCTCGGCTGGCCTGGGAATGCCTCGGTGTTCCCCCAGATAAGCTGGAGGAGGTGGCTGGTGAAAGAGAGGTCTGGGTTTCTCTACTTAGGCTGCTGCCCCCACAACCTGGCCTGGGATAAGAGAAGCAAGATGGATGGATGGATGGATGGATGGATGGATGGGGCAAAAGTAAAGAAAAGTAATGGCTTTGTCCTTGTGTATTTAGATAGGGCCTGTCAAAAATCCCTGCCAGAGATGTTCATGCAGCAAGACCTGCTGCTACAAAGACTTTAATGTTCCTACAGCTTGTGGCTGGTACCCCTCAGCACTGCCTTTAAATATATTCAGCCTAACCAAATATTCAGCTTCCTACTGGGCTCTGTTGTCTTGTCCTTTCTTCTTTAACAAAGCCAAATAACTATAACTTTCCTTCACAAGTATAAAAGCATTTTTTGATCAACTTCTAAAATGTCAGAGTCCTCTTAAGTAGAGCAGGGGGGGGGGGGGGGGGGGGGGGGGGGGCTGTGCTTAGCTTTGTGTGTTGCTGAGATAACCATATAAGGAAAACCCCTCCTGCTGACATCAGCCAGAATCAAGAAGGAAAAAAATCGTTCATGCATGCTAAAGCTGGAGTCACTAGAAGCATGCAAATGAAAAAAAAGACGCAGCACTCGTGAAACACACTCACACCTTCCTCCTGACACACATTATGCTGACAGGAGCAACAACAAGAGTAATCATTACAAGCGACAGTAAAATGATGGTGTCACGGTGAAGGTTATAATCGGGGTGAATTAGTGCTGAGTAAGAGCTGCTCTGCCCTTTTTATATATACAGTAACTAGTGATGAAACGCACTGTTGCTCCATTAAAGATATAAATAGAAACGAGGGCAGACAAAACGCAATAAAAAAAAAAGAAAACTGCCTAAACGAAACCACAGGGAGAATTGTAATGACTTTTCTATCCAGGACGGGAGGTGGAAGTTTTTCTGCCAGGCAAAAGAAGAATTAAAGAGCAAATGACACAGACCCAAAACCCCTGTTCATGATGAGTGGGGGCAGCAGATACTTGAGTTGCCAGGACTGTATGAAAAATGACCAAGGCAGATAAAGAAATAGCTGCAGTTGTACAGTGTTATTATTATTATTATTATTATTATTATTATTATTATTATTATTATTATTATTATTATTATTATTATTATTTTCTTTTACTTGTTGCTAGCAGGCCCCTGTGGTGGATGACTTACTTCAAAAATGAATTCTGTGCTATTCTGTAACAGCCGTGTGTGTGCATGTGTGTGTGTGTGTGTGTGTGTGTGTGTGTGTGTGTGTGTGTGTGTGTGTGTGTGTGTGTGTGTGTGATTCTCTAGATGGCTTTAACTTTGAAAAGACTCTACAGGGATGTGATGGTCTGTGGTTTTTGTTGGATTATTTTATAGTTGAGGTTTTCTTTAATTCTGTAATTATAGTAAGGATTTTTATAGTTGTGCTTATTATTTCTATACATTCTATTTCTAGTTTCCGTTTAATTTCTATTTTTTTTAGTTCGTTTGTGCTACTTTTGTAATTGTTATTTTTTTATTTTTTTATTTATTTTAGTGTTTACAGTATTTTAGTTTAATCTGGCCTCCTTTGTGTCTTCTTGCATCAAGTCTTTGTCTCTGCTGCGTGATTCCTCATTTGGTTACGTCTGTCTTGTCGTTAGTTTAAATATAAAGATCTCACTAAATATTAAACCCTGGTTACGGCCCTCATACAACAGGGTGGTAAATGCATTCAATGGTTACCTAGGCAACCAGCTACAAAGCCATGTGCGCTGCAACTTTAAATTAGTGTGTTACCATGCTTGATGATATACTCCCCAATAAGCCTAAAGTAGAGGCATTTAGTCACGAACCAAAAACTTAGAGGCCTGCACATTTAAATTTTGACCTGATCATGGCTAAATGAAATGTTAAAGTATTAAAGTAATTTTATCCAATAGTGGAAATATTTCACTCACTCACCACATAAGTGAACCTGATGGTGGCATTAGAGGAAAAGTCAGAGGATCACTGGAGCCTGTAGGATTCATCTTGAGGCCACTGTGAATGTTTCACTGCAATATTTCCTGCAGTCCAGAAACCTGTTGGCTATCATCTTTTGCCTTAGCCTCTGAGCACAGCTGCCAATATTTTGGGGCTCCACGTGTAGATGCTGAATATCCAGACAACAGTAATCTCATATCTGTATAAGGCCTTCTGTTCCTCATGCTGTTCATTGATTACAGTGTGACTAGAATGCAGATACATTTTAAAACAGCTGATAAAACCATCACTAGAGGATGGGCAGGAGTTCTGAGATTATGTGCAATCTGAGCACTGACCAAACAACAAACTTAAGCAAGAAAGATTAAAAGAAAAAAAAGAAAGCAGCTGGTGAGATATTTCAGGTCTCACTCAGGAGATTGATTTTGCCACCACCTAGAACCACACTACAACTTCAGTCTGTCTAAAAAAAAACAAAAAAAAACACACTTCTGAACAACCAATCTGATAGCAATCAGTCCAGCATCTGCACTTGCTTTTGAGCAGCTCGTATCCACCTCCAGCCATCTATTAGCCTTCACTAATCCATCACACTAGCACCTCCTTGTACACTTTCCGCAGATCAAAAGAGCAGGTGATGTGTGATATGGAAATAACCAAAGTGTTTGGCCTCAAGCCTGCCTGTTCAAAGGCGGCACTGTCTGCCTCAGGACATCTACATGAGTAACGGCAATACCTCAGCAATAATAGCTCAAGGAAGGCTCATTTAGCTGAAGGGTAGAAGCCAAATCAAAGGTAACGGCAGAGTTATAAACAGCCTGCTAGCATCCCGGCAATCATGTGTACCTAATTACACAAGTGGCAGTGTTTCCCTTTGGTAACAGTTTAGCTGCTGTGTCCCATTTATTTCCCAAATTAATGATTTAAATTTCAACAATTTGCTTACTAAAATCAGAACCTACTTTTGTCTTTGCCATAAAGAGATTTTAAGACCAATGCACTGCAGACTAGTTTAACTGATTTATAACAGGTTTAGCCCTCGTGTAGTCAAAATACTCCGTGAGGTGTAATTAACACAGAAGCTTCTAGTGGTTGCAAATGTAGGTTTCAATAATAATGACTTCAGTATCACCACTGTGAATCCTTTGAGGTGTAAAAGGAAGAGAAATATTTCAGCAGTCTTAAAATTTGTCTTCATAATTAGAAAAGAGAGGCAAAGAAGAAGGATCAAAAATAACAAATTAAGTTAGACATAAAAGAACAAGTTTTAAAAGTAACTAGAGACTCATTTAACGGGAAGTTCTACCGTCCACATCATGGTACCGACACGGCCTGATATCTTCAGATAATGACGTGTTCGGCAAGCAAAGTTTGAAGCGTCGCATCGAGCTGTTGGTTGCTAATGCTTGTGTCTGATCTGAACCTGTATTTAAGTTGTACACGGTGTCATTCCCAGGTAGAAATTCACTGATATTACCGGCCAAGAAATCATATTTCTTCATGTGCTTTTCTAAGTAATTAGAATCTACAGTCAGCTAACACTAAAGTAGGTTGTTGTTTTTTCCCCATTTCAGCCGCAGCTGTATGATCATCATCGGCTGTTATGTGATGCACAGGAATGTCAGTCTGCAGTCCTGTATGATTGCATAACTGCTTACAAACGTGACGAGCTAAAATTTGCTTTTCAGAAACAGCAGCTCTGCCATATGGAAAATCTTCTTAACAAACAACAATTCCCTGACAACAACATTCTTCACAAAATGAGCAAACCCACTGAAGCACAGTATACGGCATATATAAATAGAAATATATTCTTTATGCTTTCTGTCTTCTCGGTGACTAACAAGCCAGGGATATCAAAGAGACCAAAGGCTGCTGATGAGCTCTGAGCTCTGCTTAATTGGATGTAGCTCAGGCTGTATCTGTAGCAGCAGAGTGAATGGTCCTGGGAGACAAGAGCTGACCGCCACACGTCCACACACCCACACACAGACTCCCCTCTCTCCCAATTAAAAAGAGCTTCAGGACTTGGCTTTGTTTACTTTCACAGAGTCCTGTCAGGAGAAGGATCTTTTCATCTGAGGGATGTCACATCTAGCTGGAAAATAAAATATACTGTCTGTCATTAGAAAATTCATTTTGCTTCCTGCCCAACACTTTTTAAAACCTTTTCAGTGAACCTTTTTAGTGAAAGACTCAGCTTGCTTCTGAATTTCAGGAAAAAAGAAGATGTCAAGTGTGAGATAATTAAACTTTCCAAAGTACATCAAGTTAGTTAAAGAATTTGTCTGAATTGCATTAAGTTCTTTGATACTGAAGAGACACATATTATATAAACATGATATCGCTTTAACCAAACCCATAACTACAACAAGTAAGCTACATTATTTGATCAGCTAAGGGTTGTAGCTGGCGAGCTCTCCTGGGTGTACCGCCACATCTCTGGCATTCAGTTAGCTGGAATAGCTGGATGAGACAAGCCTGAAGGGAGGGGCTGACATTTTGAAGAATGCGCTTTCTGAGATTTAGATGAGAAGACTGGTGTGGCCTGTAAGCTAAATATGAAGCAGCTTAGCATAATGACTGGAAAAGGGAAAACGCTAGTCTGGCTCAGTCAAAAGGCAACAAAATCTACAGGTGCTGGCCATAAAATTAGAATATCATGAAAAAGTTGGTTTATTTCAGTAATTCCATTCAAAAAGTGAAACTTTTTGGTCTCTCAGTCTAGTTCTGTATGCTACGCAATCATGGGGAAGACTGCTGACTTGACAGTTGTCCAAAAGATGACCTTTGACACCTTGCACAAGGAGGGCAAGACACAAAAGGTCATTGCTAAAGAGGCTGGCTGTTCACAGAGCTCTGTGTCCGAGCACATTAATAGAGAGGAGAAGGGAAGAAAAAGATGTGGTAGAAAAAAGTGTACAAGCAATAGGGATAACCGCACCCTGGAGAGGATTGTGAAACAAAACCCATTCAAAAATGTGGAGGAGATTCACAAAGAGTGGACTGCAGCTGGAGTCAGTCCTTCAAGAACCACCAGCACAGACGTATGCAGACATGGGTTTCAGCTGTCGCAGTCTTTGTGTCAAGCCACTCTTGAAAAAGAGACGGCATCAGAAGCTTCTCGCCTGGGCTAAAGACAAAAAGGACTGGACTGCTGCTGAGTGCTCCAAAGTTCTGTTCTCTGAGCAAAGTAAATTTTGCTTTTCCTTTGGAAATCAAGGTCCCAGAGTCTGGAGGAAGAGAGGAGAGGCACAGAATCCACGTTGCTTGAGGTCCAGTGTAAAGTTTCCACAGTCAGTGATGGTTTGGGGTGCCATGCCATCTGCTGGTGTTGGTCCACTGTGTTTCCTGAGGTCCAAGGTCAACGCAGCCATCTACCAGGAAGTTTTAGAGCACTTCATGCTTCCTGCTGCTGACCAACTTTATGGAGATGCAGATTTCATTTTCCAACAGGACTTGGCACCTGCACAGAGTGCCAAAGCTACCAGTACCTGCTTTAAGGACCATGGTATCCCTGTTCTTAATTGGCCAGCAAACTCACCTGACCACATAGAAAATCTATGGGCTGTTGTGAAGAGGAAGATGCGATACACCAGACCCAACAATTCAGAAGAGCTGAAGGTCACTATCAGAGCAACCTGGGCTCTCATAACACCTGAGCAGTGCCACAGACTGATCGACTCCATGCCACGCCGCATTGCTGCAGTAATCCAGGCAAAAGGAGCCCCAACTAAGTACTGACTGCTGTACATACTCATACTTTTCATGTTCATACTTTTCAGTTGGACAACATTTCTAAAAATCCTTTTTTTGTATTGGTCTTAATTAATATTCTAATTTTCTGAGATACTGAATTTGGGGTTTTCATTAGTTGCCAGTTATAATCATCAAAATTAAGAGAAAGAAACATTTGAAATATATCAGTCTGTGTGTAATGAATGAACATAATATACAAGTTTCACTTTTTGAATGAAATTACTGAAATAAATGAACTTTTTCATGGCATTCTAATTTTATGAGCAGCACCTGTATAAGGTGCCTACAAGCACTTCTGGAGTTCTTCAATTAAGCTGTTTCAAATGACTTTTTACAACAGAAAGGCACTACACTTGACCCTTTTACCTGAAATTATGGCGTCATCATTTTTACCTACAACTGCATAGCTGTACAGGCACTAGAAAATAATAACCGTAGAATACCATAATTTTATGTAGGTAATATAAATTTTAGGTAGTGCGTAACTTCAGGTATTTTACAGGAAAGGAGACACAAATTATACTGTAAGTAATGTGTATAGTAGTAGTGTGTGGGGTATTTTAGCAGAAAAACAAGTAAGCTGTACTTCCAGGGATGTGGGTTGTATTATGTCGTGGTTTAGCCTTGCTTTTTTACATTTTTATTTTGTATTGTGCGCATAACGGATGTTCCACTATACAATTGTCCTCTTATATATACAAATGTGATAAGGACTGTTCTCCCTTTCTTACTTGGAAGAAAAAATAAACTCCTTCAGGGCACAGGTCTATGTCACCTTATAATGATGGAGGCAAGTCTAACTTGAATTTTTCTTTCATAAACACTGTTCAACCATCAATTGCAACTTTGAAAAGGACTGTGAGAAAACTACAAAAAAAGATGGATTAACGTGAATGAAAAAGACTCCAAGATATTTTTTTTTTTATTTATATGCAAACCCCAAATTAAACAGAATTATCAAAAAACTGGCCTATTAGCTTGGATACTCTTATTTATACTTTTCTATTTGTACAGTTTAGTTTTTTCTTTGGTTTCTTTTTGTGCTTTGTGCTTTTGCTTTTCTTCTTATGTTCTTTCCAGAGGTTTTCTCTGAAAATAATCAGTTTGTGCCTTAAAATGGTTTGTAATTCTATATTTTTGCCACATTTAGTATGTGCAGAGCTATGAATATGCAAATGCCTATTTGCCTGCAGCCCGCTATGTTTCTGCATGGACAAGCCCTGTTTGCTCACAAGTTTTCTTGCAATATGAAGGGAGATACCGTGGGGCCCACACTGCTGAAGTGTGTCTTTTGTTTAGTATGCGAGACCTAATCTGTGAATCAGGAGGTCAAGAACACAGAGAGGCTGCTGATCCAATGTATCAGAGAGAAAAAAAAGTCATAGAACGCATGATAAAACCCACTGTGCATGGAGCACATTTTAAAACAGCTATTTTGCCAGCTGTTAAAATAAAATGCATGTGTGTGAATGAGAGGGAGACAGGTGTAACAGTGAAGCTGCAAAGAGCAGAGATAGTGAAGGCAGATGAGTTTAAATACCTGGGGTCAACCATCCAAAGCAATGGACAGTGCACAAGAGAGGTGAAGAAGAGGGTGCAGGCAGGGTGGAGCGGGTATCAGGGGTGGTTTGCGACAGAGTGAAAGGGAAGGTTTACCAGATGGTAGCGAGACCTGTTATGAGGCACTGACAAAAAGACAGCAGGCTGAGCTGGAGGTGGAGGTGGCAGAGTTGAGGATGTTAAGGTTTTCATTGAGAGTGACCAGGAGGGACAGGATTAGAAATGAGTCCATTAGAGGGACAGCTCGGGTTGAGCAGTTTGGAGACAAAGTTAGAGAGACAAGGCTGAGAGGGTTTGGACATGTGCAGAGGAGTGGATATATTTGACAAAGGTTGTTGGAAAGATGGAGTGCCAGGGAAGAGAAAAACAAAGAAGACCAAGGAGAAGATTCGTGGATGTAGTAAAGGAGGACATGCAGAGGGTTGGTGTGACAGATGGAGGCAGATGATCCACTCTGGTGACCCCTAAATCTGCCTATGTGCAGATTAGGAGCTCATTTATGTTTGAAGTATTTTATGCTAAGCTAACCTTCCACTGGTTAAATGTGCTTTTACACAAGGCCACAGATTGTAGAAAAGGGGAGCAAGGTGCAAGGAAGCCTGAAGGCTTAAATTATGCTTATGTAACAGCAGAACTGAGAAAGCATCAGTAGGTAATGAGCGAGAATAATGATTGGCAAATCTTTCAGCTGAGATCTAAAAAGATCGTCATCAAAAGACTTGGAGCGCCTCTAGTTCTTCACAGCTCTGACATGCTCATATGAGCTTATTAAGTTGGGGCAAACCTGCTGTAGAAACTAATAACCCATGTGCTACATATCACCTCTCTTACCACCACTCTCTCTGAAAAGCAGCAAATAAAAATGAATTCTGTGTTTATAATGCCAGGGCTGTAGTTTAGTCTGCAAATTCTGTTATGATCCACTGCTTTAATATACAGTAGCTGACTGGCTGAGTAACCCATGCAGCAAGAGCTCCATGAACGTGCTTCATGATGGATGGCTGTTTTGTGCTGTAACAGCCCTACTGTGTTGTAGAGCAAGCTAGCAAATCCATCAGGGTGCACAACAGGCCCTTCAGTAATGAATAAGTGAGCAGCTGAGCAGCTAATAACTCGCAGAAAGGCCAGTGGCAGTAAATTCCATCAGGACAGCTTACAGGCTGCTATCCAGAAAAAAAAAGGTGCAGGCAAATATTAAAAACCAGGCAGTTAAACACAGAGCTTTTATTTCCCCCATGCTGCCTGCTGCTGTGGTTTGCACTGGTTTGCTTTGATTAGAGCAGTATATAACACACTGCCAGGGGGGTAAGTCACAAAGCGGGATTAGCCAGAGAATTTAAAATATGTCGCAAAATATTCCGAAGTATAACAAAGATTTAAAACTAAACACCCTATACAAGTTTGGTTTCACAGATTCAGTTCAGTGCTTTTGTGAGCAGCGCCACAGGTTGGACACAGAGCTTAGGTTAAAAGAGGAGGAAAGCTGAGAGGAGGCTGAGTGCATGACTGAGCTCCAAAACCTTTGTAAGAACACCTTCTTAACTTTCTGTCCCTTATTCTCCTTTCTCCTTCCTTTCTTCTCTTTGATTCCTTGGGGTGCTACCATTTCCCTCCCACTTCCTTCTCCTCCTACTTTGCCCTGTCTCCTCTTCAGTCTCTCCTCCTCCTCTGTCACTGGACCATCTGCGTTGTGACGCATGCACAGGACCGGAGATGCAAACCAGCTCCGTGCTCAGCCAGTCAGGTCATTTACTAAATCTCAATTGACTGCTGCTCCAGTTTCCATGGAGAAGAAACAAGCAAGATGTTAGCGAGGCAATCAATGACCCCACCCACCAACCCCCACCCCAAAGTCTGGCTCGGATCTTGTGCCGGGCTTGAGCTGTGGCGCATAAGTAGGATATGTATCCTATTATGTTGCAGCAGAACAGAACACTGTGCTTTCTCCTCTTTGCATTAAATTTTGCCCCCCAGAGCGTGTAATGTCCAACCTCAGCTCAGTTGGTGTGATGACATCGTCCTCTGTGGTTTGTGTGGGGCAGAGTAGCAGTGGAGCAGGCTGCAGAGGTAAAGTGCTGCTTTCTAATCTGAGAGTTAAAACCAGGACAGCCAAGGAGACAGTTATCATGCCCCTGGCTAAACACTCCACTGAAAGATTTAGATCATGCTAGTACCTGTCTTCTGACATACATGCATGGACACTTATGCTTTGTAAGGAAATGTTCTGTATGCATAGGTGCAAACACTAGGGAGGATATGGCTGCCACCTGTTGGTGATTCTGCTAAGGTTCACCCAGTCACCTTGCCGTTTCCCCTCCGTGGTGCTGCGGCAGACTCATTTATCCTCTCCGCTGCTGGCGAATGCTCTCTTTCACCCCAGCATGACTCAGGAGCCTGGCTGCCTATTGAGCCTAATGCTGCAGATGCTCAGCCACAGCTCGCTTACTATAAGCTTCAAAATGAAGCTCATGTAATCCAGCAGAAGACCAGATTTTTGTGAAAATCAGAAACGTGCGGAATTGAGAAAAAGAAGGTGTGTGTGTGTGTGTGTGGGGGGGGGGGGGGGGGGGGGGGGGTAGGGCTTAGTCAGAAGTACAAAGGTGGAGCTGATGTGTAGGTCAACATCAGGGAAAAGGAAAAGAATGGAAAAATTCAGTCATTTTAGACTCCTGTTAACGAATCATTTCTCGCTCATCAAAACTGTCTTCTGGTGGAGTGAAACAACTCTTCAACTCTGCTCCACCGATATGTTAACATGGTACTGATGCCTTGTTCCTGCCCGTGGGCTCTTAATTTACCTCTGACTTATGCTGCTTTGAATGATGCCATGAAGTAAACCTAACTGTGCCCTGACAGACACGAGTCTCTTCAGGAATATGAGATGTAGTGGAGCAGCTCTCCTCTTATTCATCACCAGCCAGATGTCCAGATGCAGTTAATTGAATGCAGTGTGGATCATCTTGCCCCCAATCATCTGCATCCCTGGTGTTAATAAATTCACCCATACTTGAGTTTACATCCCGGTGAACATTCACCATTAACTGTAACTTTGCACTGACTTCAGTTCAAAACAGAGCATGCAAATATCAAAAAGTGCTTCATAACATATACTCAACAACTTATACATACTTTATATATGGTACATATAAATATATTAGTCACACACACATTTATAGTTTTCACTCGCATCACACTGCTGCCGCTCTTCCTTCCTGTTGCCACAGCAACGCAGCACTCGTCTCCATGTCTCAGTGATAGCACATGCTTTGATTAAATCACCATCGGCAAACAGCAGGGAGCACTACAGTGTACCCTGATCTTAGTCTAACATGCATACATGATGCTGGTTTATCATCCACATAATCTTAGGTGGAACCTTGATTATGATCATACAATAGCAGTGAAGGTTCACACAATCAAAATAATTATGGATTCCTTTAACAATATAAGTGCACACTAAACCAAACTAACATTATCCTACCGTGCTCATACAGTAAGTGACACATAGTGCCAGTTTTCTCCACACGACCAACAAAATTGCCAAACAAACTTGCGCTACTTCTTGTCCTCTACTTTGTGCTCACTCAGTATATGAAATCTTCTCCAGCAAAAGCATCACTTACAGGGACTGTTCACTTTCCATCGGGTGTCATGGGTAGAAAAAGGTTTAAAAAATAAATACCTCACAGTTGCGTCCAGTGAAGCCCTGGTTGCATGTACACGCATACTCCCAGATGTCCTCTGGCCTGCCAGCCGAGGGGAGAAGGGCCAAGCAGAATCCCCCGTTGAGGCAGGGTCGGCCTTCGCTGGGGTCCGGGCGAGGTGTGGCCTGGGTCGGGGTGGGCTCGGCCGGTGCCGGGGTGTCCGGGGCCAGCTGGAAAGGAGAGGGGACGGCCCCGATGCTGCTGCTGTTGCTGCCGCTGCTGGTCAGGAGTAGGAGGGTAAGAAGCAGGGGGGATGTGAAGCTCCTTGCGTTCTTTGTGGGACGGCAGCAGGGAACTGCCGGCACACTGAACACAGTCATCCTCATCCTGATCCTCTTAGTCTGGTTTTCTTTTCTTTTCTTTCTTTTTTTGTGGGGGGGGGGGGGTTGTGTGTGTCTTTTGCTTCTTTGCTCAGAGCTGCTGCTGCTGCTGATGGCTGGGCTCAGCAGCAACTGAGAGGTGTGTGAGAAAATGTGTGTGCGTGAAAGAGAGACGGGGGGTGGAGGAGGAGGAGACAGGCTGTTAGGATGTTGAGCCTCAGCTGTGCGCAGGTAGAATGACTGAGAGGAGACTGGCTGATGGAGAGAAGGTAGAGATGCGAGAGAAGGGGAGGGCTCTCTGCTTTTTTCTGTCTCCGAGTCACAGTGACGAGGATTGCTGACGACACTCTCTCTCACACACATACACTCGCCCCTACCCCCTCCCAACCACCTTCATGCACACTCTCTCTCCTGGCTTGCCTTACTGTGCAGAGAAACAGTGGAGAGGAGTACTGCACCTTCCTCATTTAGAGTCTCATCATCCATATCCTCTTCTTGGAGTTTGGCCTCCAAAGAGTCAGGGAGGAAGCTATTATTCAGGGAAAGCAGAGGAGGAGGAGGAGGAGGAGGAAACGAGGTTGGTACTGGTGGAAGAAAATTCTCATCAGCTTTGCCAAATGATTGGCTGCTTTCTAGTGATAACAGGCGGCATTACCACAAGGGAGATGATGCACTCTGAGCCTGAAAACTGCGGAATCATGCTGATCAAGTTTGGCTGGCATGTTGAAGAAAGCTCCTAAAACTTAATCCCTAAAGTTATTTAAAAACATGTGTGCTGATAAAAGGGTTATTCAGGCTTCCCAAATCACAACAGCACAGACATGTTTAGAGCTGCTTTAAAATGAATTAAAAACCCCTGTTTTAGCGTTGAAATCCTTATCAAACCCACCCTACTTTGACAGTTAACTAGTTCAGCATATTTTGAACAAGAAAGAGAAAAATTTCAAACTTTAAATGGGTCCAAAGACCTTGAACTACTCAGGTATTCTTGGCTTGTTGATATCTTTTCCAGTTTTTAAGCAGTGACCGTTTAAGTTTGATGACATTTTCAGAAATTTCAATGGTTTTCTATGGAGGGCCTTTAGAGTGGAGACATCATCACCCACTGAAGAACTTGAGTTGTTTTACTTTTCAATTTTTTTTTCTCTTTCAGCTCTTTTTACTCCCACAAATTTTGGTCTATCCACACAATTTATACTTCAAAATGTAGCTATGGTTGCGCTCTTTAAGAAAATTACCTTTTCAAAACTCTGCCATTTATAGAATTTAAACTAGGAGCCTGAGAGTCTCAGGAGTACCCTCCACATTTGACATTTACTCCAATGTTTACTTTTCTCCTTTCTTTGGGGGAAAAGCCAAAATGGAGGCACGTTTTAAACTGCCATTTCTTGCTCAATTTTTGTGGTATAGACTGCTTCACTAAGATATCCTGGTGCTCATAGCGTAAAAAACATTTTCACTGGGACCTACAGTTTTTGCGTGGTGACCTGTTGTTTATGGGTAGGTCAGCAGGATTTTTCTCTGTGTACCACTCTCTTTTTGAAGGGAAAGACACACCTTGAAGTAGCTTGCTTCTGATTGGTGGATTCAAATTCAGATGCATGAGGCAGGTGGTTCAATTATAGGCAGATTTAACAGGCTCATTTAACAGAACTGATTGGTCAGTAGGTGTTGATTTTGTACCTGTTGATCTCAAAACATAACATGCTCCAGAGCAGGTTAGGTCTAAAACATAAGTAACCACGGTAATGATGAAAACCTAGGCCCCTGGATGATCCACAAACAATGGGTCAGATCCTCCAAATGTTTAATATACCGTATTTTCCGGACTATAGAGCGCACCATACTATAAGCCGCACCTACAAATTTTTTGGAAAAAACTGGAAACGTACATATATAAGCCGCACCGGGCTATAAGCCGCTGGTATCTCCGCCGCTCTCGGTTTTCCACAATTACTCGGCACTCAGCAGAGGGGGACAGACAACCCCAAATTTGAGTTATAACAAGTCAATTCACCATTGATTCGTTCACGCCGAGCTTACGTGCAGCGGCTCTATTTCCCTCCTGTAGTGCCAGGTCGATAGCCCTCAACTTAAAAGCGGCATCATAGGAAGTTCTTTTTGTGGTTTCCATGATGAGGGAGTTTGAAAAAAATCTCTTTTGTGCCTGCTGCTAGCACTTGTTGGCGCTTTCTTCTTTGATTTCCAACTTTGACGTCCCATGATTCATATCCTGCTAAAGAGCCCCCTGGTGGTTAAAGAAAAATCCACAGAAACGCCGCACCGGGCTATAAGCCGCATGGTTCAAAACGTGGGAAAAAAGTAGCGGCTTATAGTCCGAAAAATACGGTACATGCAAATCTCTGGTACGGAGCACAAAAGATCAAGTAAAAGGCAGGTATCGAGCACACTTGGACCTTAATCCATACTTACAAATAGAGTCAGGGTATTTGTCTCTCTCAAGGGTAGAGTGTCTGAGCATTTATTGTATTACAAATATAAAATTTAGTCAGAAAAAGAAATGGACAATTAAATTTAGAAGCAATATTAATAAATTTTGGCACTCTGACCTTGTCCATAATGTAAGATTGATGCCCTCAGTTTCTTAAAACAGCTGCAGGCTGTTGTAATCAATACAAGACCTTTTGGCTGTTAATGCCATCCATGGCCTGAACTTTCCCCATTTCCATAATGAATGTTCCAGTGGTGCAGTGTGAGGTATTCACCTCACACCCACACACCTTATATAATGTTAAATCAAAGCCTTAACTCGAGTCGGGAAAACAGTGCCAGGCAAAGATTTGTTCTTCAACAAGACTAGACAGGTGAGCCTTAAGTAGTTACAGTCTCCATGGCAAATCGCTTACACTTGGTGGAGTGGAGTGGGGTCCCATGATCCAGAGTGACAAGTCTTGGAAAAATGTTTGATGATCCCCTGAAAACTGTTCAAGAACCACATCTGAAATAACCAGCTGGCTACAACGTCCCAGAGCAACGGCAAGATGGAGCAATAAAACAATGAGCAAATATGAGTCAAACAGTTACTTTTATTTATGTTCAGGTAAAAACATGAACCTGATGCAGTAAATTATTGCAGATCTTAGAAACCAGCACATGAACATTGGGGCCAGGAGAGCATACAGTGGCGCCCTCCCCTGGCTACAGACTGCAGGTGCACACCACAGTTTGTTCCAAGCCAGCAGTGCAAAGAAAAAAAAATAATCAACTACAGCAAGAAATAAAGACAATATAGAAAACTTAAAAAAAAAGAGAAAAAAAAAAAAAGGTTAAGCAGACATTCCCACTTCAAACGGGGGGTGAAACTGCATATATATTTTATTCCAGAAATGACCTTGAAATGCTATCTGGCCATGAAACAATAAAATGAGACCAGCCAAACTTTGTGCCCAGCTACATCATGTGTTGAGGGTTGCTCAGAGCTTGGTCTACCAAGATAACCCTACGCATCCGGTAGGAGCCAACAGAAAGACACCAACTCTATTAAAATAAGAGCAAAACAAATTTACCTGGTCAACACGTTGGTTACAACTCTTTATTTGAGCTGAAGCTCTCTATAATGAGGCCAGAACACAATCTCAACTTTGGGTAGAGGGAGGAGGAAAAAAAAAAAAAAAAAAAAGATATTATGGGCTCATTGCTACCCGCATTCAACCAACTGCAACTTTCATTTCCACAACTTGAAGCAAAGACACACTGGAGGGGAGGGGGAAGCCAAACCCAAAAAAAAAAATAATAATAATAAAAAAGAAAAAAAAAAAGCAACACATGAACTGGGGCAAATATAATACAGAACAAAATGCGAACGGTCGAACTGAGGGGAGACGTGAAAACAAAGAGCTATTCTATCAAATGTGTAGAATGAGCAAAGTCTGCAAATTTGTCTGTACAAATGATCTTTGGAGCTAAAGTAAACCTAGCTTGCTCAATGGACCCTCCCCCACCCATTCCCACTCCCCTTCCTCCTCATGACCCAGTGATGTTTGTCCACCACCCTGGAGAGGAGACATCCCTTTTTTTTTTTCTTTTTTTGTTTAAATATCACATAGCAATTTAAAATGTCACCCAGATGGTTCCATCTTTTTAACATTACTCAACTACTGATATAAGATTTTACTCTCTTTTTTTTATATTTTAAGTTCTGCATCATGGAACACCCTTCCTTTTTTTTTTGAGAGAGAGAGACAGGGGCAGCAAATATATATTTAAAGTCTTAATTTTTCTGCAAGCTGCTTTCTCTAACAAGAAGGCCGTACACTGAGCCTTAATGTGTGTGATTACAAAAAAACTAAGAAGGAAGTCATGATTTCATCAGTTGCTGTAGAAGGCATTTGAATGTGAGATGTGGCGAGATCAGGAAAGGTGGAAAGACTGCTGGCCCTCACGAGCCGCAATCAACAGTTTCTCTCGCATGATCTCTATGCTGGAGTAGTCAGGCAGCTTCAGGTAGTTGACGCAGGTCATGACTGAGGGGAGGAAGTCATCTGGATTCTCCGTCGACTCGAACGTCTTCCTCACAATCGTCAGAGGTGGGTTCAGGCTCCGGAAACCTGACAGGGGAGGGCAACAGTTGGGTGAGAGTGGGCAGTACAAACACATTTGAGTTTACTTGATTAAATGTCACATGTCGATCCCCTTGAATGATGAGTGTGTGTATGATGTGACTCACCTCCGACGGGCAGTCTTGGGCTTCCTGTGACAAACTGCAAAAAGAGTCTCTGCTGCTCAGCATCAAAGCTGCTCAATACCTCAAACAGGAACCGAACTGCACGGCTGCAAAAACAGGATGAAATGATAATGAAGCCATATTTTACTGTAATCTAAAACTGTCAAAAATACGCCTCCACTTTGCAATGATGGTAAACTGGTGCAACTGACTGCACTGCGTTTACTGGAAACGAGAGTCAAAATATTTCCTGGAAGAGTCAGAAATGTGGAATTTTTGATTATCCTTTGCTACCACCAGCCAACTGTCAGTCATATTGTTAGCATAAATACTGAGGAATGCTGAAATTTACAATGACCCAAAACTCAGGGCCAGAGAAATTATTTTAAGATTGTATAAGTCTGGTATTTTGTTTCAGCTCTGGGTCTCACCTGTCGTGTGTGTATCCGTGGTCCGGTCGACAGCACTCCATCAGCGTCTTGACATCCCACGTCTCTGACTTACTGCCACACAGCAACTGGTCAAGCTAAATATTGAGCAAATAAAATCAGAAAGGAGGGAAAAATGCACACTATGAGGACAGGATTTATTTGACACATTTTCATCAATCATTCATTCCTAAAACGCTGACATATTAAAACAACAAGAAAGGCAGAAAACAAGAACTTTCTTACCTCTTCGGGGTAGAAATACTGCAGGTGATGTAAGGGGAAGACTGACTCAAACCCTTCCCTAAATGACTCAAATTGTCTGGACACGCCTTCATTTAGAGTCCAGTACACAACCAACTACAGGGACAGAAAGTAAAAGATTAAGAACAGTGACAAAAATGTATGAAAGTGGGAGCCCCCCCCCCCAAAAAAAACCCAAAACAACAAAAAAACAAAACAAAAACAAATACCCTGAGGTACTCCTCCAGGTTGTAGATGGTGACTGGGACATCTTTGCCGCCCTTTTTCAGCTCAATGTTTGGGAATCCTGGAAGGGTGAAGTCCAAACCCAGGTCCTCCACTGAGCAGCCGTTCATGTTCAGGCTCTCGAGAGCCTGCTGTAGAGTCTCTCTTGTCTAATGCAAACAAATGTGGACAAACTCGGCTTAGCAGAAAAAAGAGAAAGAACGGCTATGGGTATGACATGCAGCCTAAAAGAAAGAAACACTGTCATATGCACAATGGAGGTGAGAATTGTCAAGCTCTAAATGTGGAACAAATGCAGAGCCACAGCACAATACTCTGGTATAAATTCATTCAAGCTTTCTGCGCTCTACCTGTGATCGGTCTTGCTCCAGCCTCTTCTTCTGGCGGATAATATCCTCCAAGTGCTGGATGGACTTGGCAACACCAGGATCAATGTTCACTAGGTCATGGGAGCTTATAGTCATCTCATGTCGTAGCATCCACTTATAAAATGGCAGCCCCAAGGGCAGATCCAGCTAGAGAAGAGGAGTGAAGAAGAAAAAAAAAAAAAAACGGGTCAGGAAGTCAGCTGTAATGTGTAAATGTTACAGGCTACGCACACTAAATGGTGTGTAGGAGATGAAAATAGAGGCTTTACCAGTCTGAAATCCATAATGGCTTTGGCCATTAGCTTTCCTAAGAAACGGAACTTCATTTTGATTTTGGCTATGTGTGCTGGTTTGGTCGTCCTGCCGAAGGGAACAGCAAACAGTCCTCTGGAGCTGAACATGTACTTGGTTCCCTCTTGGTTCCCTGCAAAACAAGATGGTGGTCATGGAACGTTAATACATATAGTGTAACTTTATATACAGCGCAAACTGACAACTGATAATGCCAGAAAGTCACTCATTCAGGTCACTTGGATGAGTGACAAAATGTTTCTCTCAATGTCGAGATGAACAGAATCAACTATCTGGGATTTTCTTACCCAGATGATCGAGCGTGCATCAAGATGTGACACTGCATTAATTCAAATCGGTGACATCATCCCTCAAAATCCACATTTAAGCAATTTCACTAATGTCTGACTAATGAGATGAAGACTCACTAATGAGTTTCATATTAGCAGGCTCATGTCATTTAACAGCCCTTTTCATCACAGTCTGTGTGTTGGATCAGTTACAGGATATGAGGTGGTACCTTTAGGATTGGCCAGAGTGACCTCTTCGCCTCTCCAAAGACCAAGATCGGCCCGTTGAAGCTCCTGAGACACCAGAGCATAGAACTCCTGAGTGGGACCAAGACCTGTGCCCACCTGAAGGGAGAAGGGAAAAAAATTTAAACTTTGCTCCAATTCACTTTCAGAGTTTCAGTATCCGGAACGCATGAACTTAAATGTACCTCATTCTCATACTGAATCTCAAGCATTGCCCTGGAGCTGCCAAGATCCTGCATTACAGACTCTGCCTGTTTTAGGAGCTCGTCACGGTTTATCGTCCTCTGAAAACACAAGAGAAGTAATCATATGACTTATAGCAGCTACTGAGTTGCACCATCAGCAGGTTGCAGGATACAAAATGCGGATTCCAAGAGATGCAACAGTACAACACAACGTTTCAATGTGGTACACTGCACCTTTTTCCTGTCGAGACGTGGTGCAACTCTGCTGTCCTGAGAATCTGATTGGTTGATCTCAGGGTTTGTGTCCAGCAAGCGCTGCATTGCTCTATCACGGTCAAAGGCAGTTACATAGAACAACATCTGACGAGTGTCAAAGGGGAAGAAGAAGGGGCTGCAAAGAGAAAAAGAATTTCTGTGTTATAAACCATAGCATAACATGTGCAATGATGCTTTACACAAAAAAAAAAAAAAAAGATTAAAGATGGTATTTCCTATTCTCATTTCATTCAGCAGTGTGAAACTTACCAGGACTTTCCAAGCTCAATGAGCCAAGTGGGGATGTTTCCTGTCATGATGACCAGGGGGTCTTGTAGCTGACGGTTGGCTTTGGCTGTCAGTTTACTGTTAATGAACTCATTGGTAGGGATAATTTCCTTACACACAGCATTCTGTACAACAACAAAATAAATGATCAATGTTAATTTTTTATGTCATAAAACTATGAACAATTATAATGACCTATAGGCCTGTGAAAACACATTTTAAAGGGCACTATTTAGTAGTCTAAATACTAAAATGTAGTCGCGGACTCTAACCTTTCAAAGCAACATGCAACTTGGACAAAAACAAAGTGACCCACAGCAACTTCCTTATTGCCATAACCCTGTCCAAAGGAGACTTACATCATACAAGTAGAACCAGTATCTACTGATGGAGTGCAGGACCCTCAGCAGCAGGATGACCTCTAAAGAAGGGTCATCAAAAGTTATGGTCTCTGGTGGCTCCGAAGTGAGGTATGTCTCTAAGGGACTGATGACGCCGGGACATACACCATCTGGAAGCAATGGGAATAGTTTTAATCAAACTGTACACTTCTAGATTCATTAGAAACAGAACAAGGAGACCACTGATCTGCTCACTCACTTTTTGATTTCACAGCTAAACTTTGCTGAGCAGAGGAAAATTTAACATTTGGTGTCTAATTACAAGAATGTTGTATGTCTTGCCATATTTACATGCCAATGGCATCAGTATTTCAGAGCACTGGGTTTTAATCTAGCACAAAGCCTTACTCCTCAGACATCCAAAATTCTCACCATGCCACAGCTCATCCTGCTTCTTGGCATTGCGGGGTGAGGTTTTGGTGGGAGCAGTCTGGGCTCGTCCTCTCTTGCCACCCACAGCATCTTTGCTTCCATCCTCGTCCTCCCTCACAGGCTTATACCTGTGAAGATGGGGGGAAAGAAAAAAAAGCCCTGTGTTTGCGTGGGTTTTCTCCAGGTACTCTGGTTTCCTCCCACAGTCCAGAGACATGCAGTTAGTGAAGTTAATTGGTGACTCTAAATTGCTCTTAGGTGTGAATGTGAGTGTGAATGGTTGTGTCTTTTTTCTGCGACAGGCTGGCGACTTGGACATTAAAGACATCCATGTGCTTTGAGTACTGACGGTTTCATTTCTTTCCCTGTGACTCTAGAGCAGGTGTGGGCAACTCCAGGCCTCGAGGTCCTGCAGCTTTTAGATGTGTCCCTGATCCAACACACCTGAATCAAATGGCTGAATTACCTCCTCAGTATGCAGTCAAGTCCTCCAGAGTCCTGCTAATGACTTCTATATTTGACTCCGGTGTGTTGGATCAGGGACACAACTAAAACCTGCAGGACACCAGCCCTCGAGGCCTGGAGTTGCCCAACCCTGCTCTAGAGCAACTAGAACAGTACAGTCCAACAGTTTAAAATCTCTTAAAGGGTTTCTTATTTGATCATACTGGACATGAGATTCTTACATGTGCAGGTTTTGTATCCAGGTGACCATCGAAAGGAAAGCATATTTAGATAATGCTTCAAAATAAGTGCTCAAATAAATGTTCAGAGCAGTTATTACTTCAAAAATAAACTAATTAATTAATTACATTTAAAAAAACAAAACAAAAAAAACATACCATATTGTGTGCGTTTTGGTCCAGATGCCAGCTCGGCCAAGCGGGTTTGCCTCATCATCTGTTGACTCGCGTTCTTCTTCTGCCTGTAGACTGTACTGCCGTACAGCCTGGTATACAGTCATGTTGTATGGTAGCAGGTGGTCACCAATGTAGAACTGCAGTCTGTGACGTACACTGCCTGAATTCAGGAACTGTGCTGCCTGAGTAGTCAAGAAATTGCATATGGTGTATTTATTTAAAAAAAAAACAAACAAAAAAAAACAACCAAAAGATGGACATTTATAGAGGATTTTATATACAGGCACAAATATAACCCTTATTTGGCATGAATGGAATCACATACCAGAGATTCATCTATTTCATCATCTGAACCATCATCATCACTATCTTCATCTTCTTCCCTGATTCGGCCATATCCTGTAGAGACAAGATTTCAAATTTACAATGCAACCTAGCAATGAATTCTAGAGGGGGTGGGGTGGTGGTATAAAGAACTTTTGGTGACTTGGACAAGCAAATTTAGGACAGTGTTCTCAAGTGAGGTTGAGGCATAAGCCAGCATAAACATTCAGCAAATGTTTGTTTCTTCCTATGTGAACATACATTCATCTATAACTCTTCCTCTGTGAGCAGTCTCTCACCTCTGACAACCAGATACCGCTCAATGGCTTGCACCAGGGCCAGGGGGTCGATCTTCACAGGTCCGCCTTTCCACTGTTTAACATTAGTGCAATCCGGGTGTCTCTGCAGCTGACACTTGAGCTGATGTGTGTTAAAGAACTTGAGTGCCTGAGATCCTCTGGTAGGAGAGAGAGTATCATTCAGTTTTTAAGAAGTAAATTAAACACTTAAAATGTGTATAAATAGTTGGAAACAAAACATATGTAAAGCCACAGACCTGCTGCCATTGCCGTTGCCACTGGGGAAATCATGCACCTTGACAGGGAACTGCTCCATTTGGCTCAGACAGCTGTTCATCTTGTGCACCATGGCCAGGTAAGGTGCATTCTCAGCTGGGTCCAGGCGACCTAAGGGCTCCATTCCTGGAGGCTGAAAAACAAAGTACAGGAAATAAATAGGGGAAAATTCTTGAGAAATCAACAGACAGCAAACACAAAATAGGTTGCCAATGTGCAGTTTCCACCATCTTAGAGCAAACACATTTATGAAAATAAACAGTTTATTTTAAAAACTGATCACTGCAGAACTTTTAATCTTTGACAGTGTAAGCATCTTCTCAGCAATTTATGTTTTGATCGCTCACCGGACAGCCACCGAACACATGGAGGAACCTTTTAAGCCGCACGTCACGACTCAGCAAGTCTCTGTCTGTGTTGGCTGTCAGGTAGACCAACAGCTGCTTCACCAGCCCACTGTGCTGGATCTCAAAAGACGACACATCAGATTCTGACACGATACTGGAGATCTCCACTAGGCACTCCATACCACCGTCCACCTGGGAAATGCATCATATAAAATGTGTCAGTTATGGGGTGTAACGTTCAATACAGTTACTTTGTCACCAACAAATACAATTTCTATCTTCTTCTTGCATTACATATGGTAACTAGCTTTAAATGTGTTGGCAATTTTGTTTTAAAGATGTGTTGCTAATTGTTCAATAACATGCACTTTTTCCAGGCAATGTGGATGTTTTACCTGCAGGTTGAGCTGCTCAGTGGCTGTGCAAAGTCTCTGGAGGACATTCAGTGCAGGGTTGCTGCCATCCACATTTTCAGAGTTGAAGTAGCGCTCCACAAACTTACTTGCCTGTTCTTTGATCCAGGCCTTTATTTTGTCTCTACAATATGACAAAATAAATAACTCACTGATTAAATTCAAGGGTTTACATATTAGCTTGTCACTGATAACCTGACATTAAGTCATTAAAGTGATTTGGATGATAGAGGAGTAAAGACAAAGCAAAGCTGTCTTCATTAACTCATGACAGTACCTGTTATTTGAAATTGAGTCCTTGGGAGGGGCTCTTGCGAGACCACTCACTCCCGCTGTGCGTGAGGGCTCTGAGTTGGCATTGTTGGTCTGAGCACCCAGCTTCCCCCATGTCTTGGGATTGAGACTGGCTAGGAAGGATGATTTGGGTGACTGAGTACTGGTAGGGCTCTTAGCTGCAAGGAAGAACAAGAGAGTCGTCATCAAAGAATATAAATAAATATATTTGATTATTATATATTTAGATTGTTTGGGGTTCTTTGTTAAGAAAACAAATAAATCCACAAAGTGCAACTAAACAATTCAGTGTTCACAACTTAACTGCCTTTTTGCTCAACACTAGATATTAGCTGGCAGGTATTACTGAACATATGCATCAACAGTAATATTATATCTAAAACATATTAAAATAATTTGTCGATGTTGTGAGTTGTTTGCGTGCCTCAAAATGGATCTAGTGGACAACTTTAAGCATCAAACATATAAAGACAGTAACACTTACCCTGATTGTCTACTTTATCATCATCTCTTGGTGGTGAGTACTTGGGCCTTCTAGGCCCTCTTTTAGGTAGTCGTTTCCTTTTTAGGACATCACTTAACCGCCTATGTGGAGGAGAGTTAGTTAAGTTATTTATATAATGCTCTTGTGGTTGTAAAAAGGTTTGCTCATTCATTAAATAAAACTACTGATATACAGTCATGTGAAAAGAGTGTTTTCACAGGGCTCTAAGTAGCACCACCTTTAGCAGCTATAATTTTTTTTTTTTTTCAGTCTCTCAGATTATTGCGGAGGAATTTTGCCCCCCCCTCTTTTTACCACGTTACTTTATATTTCATTGAGGTTTGTGGGCATTCATTCATGCACAGCTCTCTGAAGGTCCCAACACAGCATTTCAGTCACATTGAGGTTTGGACTCTTTCAGCTATTCTGTTGTAGATTTGCTGCTGTGCTTGAGACCACTGTCCTGTTTAGATGTCAGACAGATGGCCCTACGTCTGACTCTAGAACACTTTGGTATAAAGAGGAGCTCACAGTCAATGACTACAAGGTGCCCAGGTCCTGTGGCTGTAAGCCCAAATCATCACCTGTCCACCACCATGCAAGACATTTAGTATTAGGTGTTTGTGCTGATATGCTTTCCACCAAACGTGGTGCTGTGCATTATGCCTGAACATCTCCACTTTGGTCTTGTCTGTTCAAAGGACATTAAACCACAATATTTCTGGAACATTCAGCTGCAGCTCTGCAAACCTAAGCTGTGCTGCCATGTTCTTTTTAGAGGCTTTCTCCTGATAACGCTGCCAAACAAGCCAATCTTGTTCAGGCTTTTTCTAATTGTACTGTCTTGAACCTAAAACACTGCAGAGTCTGAGATGTAGCTCTCAGGTTTTTTCTGCATTCTCTCTCAGCATCACAGTCTGACCTTGGGGTGAATTTGCTGGGATGTCCACTCCTGTGGAAGTAGCTTCTGAATGCTCCAGACCTGCAAACTGTCAAAACTTCTGCATTGACAGAGATGCTCAGACTTGCTGAGGACTGGTTAATCAAGTGCATTTAATTAGCAACACCTGGCTGCTACTTATCCTGAATAATGTCCAGTGAAAACTTTATTTCACATACCCTATAACGTATTGATCAATAGTAGCATCCATTAATAGCAGAAAATATATTCTGTAATCTGTTTAGGCTGAGAGAAAAGTGTTTTTATATCGTTTCCTTAGCTAGCCAAACCACAGTTAAATATGGCCTCAGACTCACCCTTGAGGGCTGAGGTCCAGTGAGTCGTCCATGCTGTGCTGGAAGCTGGGTGAGCCCAGGTCAGGAGCTGTATTATTAGCAGATGTGGTGGATGCAGTGCTGATGGTGGTAGTGCAGAGACTGGCAGTGCCACTAGGGCAAGCCTTTGGGGGACTAGTGACTAGAAAGCTCTCAGACTCTGCCAGATTCTTCACCTGGTGCATTACACCTTTAGAAAAAAACAAACAAACAAAAACACAAAAATGAATATTACAACAAAGCCTTCAAAGAAGCACAATACAGAGCTTCATGGCATTTAAGCATAGATCTGGGCTGACGACTGGGACTCAATTTAAATTTCAAGCAATGCAAGGAATAACACACCAGGAAATAAACCCAAAGGAAAACACCAGCATCAATACAACTTGCAGGAATAATACACTATTTCCAAACTGCAGCAAAATACTTGCCATGTCACTTATAGCAATACTTAGATTAGTAAAATTATGTTTTTAATCAATTAAGGCTAAATAAGGTTAAAAAAAAAAAAAAAAAAAGACTTATTATATGAATCCTAACATCTAAAGCTTTTACAATTTGCATGTACAAACATACTTTTAGCCATGACATTTTACAGACTGACACAAAAAGTGCCAGTTTAAAACGTGTTCAGAGCAAACTTGCTGAGCATTTTACAAAATGTTGTCTCAACTTTCTGGCGAGCAGACAGACATTCGAGTTCTCCGTGGGATCATACACTACCTTCTCTTCTGAAATAAACACTGAAGACATCTGGGAGCTTCTGCATGAGGATCTCAGCCATCTGCAGTGAACCCACTACAATCTTCAGGTCTTGGCTGGATAGCATGGAGGCAATGTGACTGTAGAAATAAACATATAAACACAAATAAATTTACTTTAAACTCCACTGGCAACATTAGTCCCTTCGTTTCTTTAAAATAATTCCGTTTTTAATTCCTTAGAAGTTAACCTACTCTAAGACCACCATCAGATCCTGTTTTAATGTCAGTACATGCTCTGTTACCTGGACACAGCATGGTTCCTCAGCACATCCTTCAGCAGCTCTGCATCAGCAAAGTAGATGATCCTGAGGATGGCTCTAAGGCACTTGTGTCTGACGGCAGGGCCAGCCGATGAGCTGTACACCTCATACAAGACCCCAAACAGAGTTTTGATAAAGCACTTTGCCAGTTCGGGGTCCTCCTTCATCAACTGGGCTCGTGCATCTTCTCGACGAACCTCCTGGTGACTGCCTGATGACGGACAGTGAACGGGTCACGTTTATTTCATCAAACATACATGCTCAGTATGTAAGTAATGATAACATATTGCAGATGTTTACAGTAGAGAAAAGTCATGGCATGTACCTTACTTTTATATTCGCCCCTTTGGTACCACAGAATATTTAATAATAAAAAAATATATATAAATAACTTGACAAAAATGGCCATCATTCTTCCTGTTACAGTTAAAGCTGGGTATGATCCCTGGGTCCCATTAAACACTAAACCAAGGTGAACATCAGGGGAGTACCTTACATGGAAGTTTAGCCGGATTTGGAGTGAATGCGTGTGTGAGTAAATGGGGGGGGGGGATGAAGCATGGCGGAGTACTTAATTGCTAAAGTTAAAATGCATGATGTAAACAGATCATTGTTTGGAGCAACTGTTTGGTCTGCACACTCATTTAGTCAATAAGAAACCAGAACGATGACCTTGCAGCTGTATGTTTAGACTTTGGTGGTTATGTGGCTTCACCAATCAGTCAAGGTGCAGTTTCCATTCATGTTTGTTGAGACTCTCACATGTTGAATGGGAGAATCCTTACACTAAAACATCAACAGTAGCCAAAGCACATCAGCTAATTCATGTGGTCAACGCAAATGTGTTCGTGAGGATTGCACATGGGTACGTGGTGACAGACAATCTGAAAATATACTGGCTCTACACATGGCTGGGACCAGTACAGAGACATAAAAATAAGTAAAATAAGAATGTCAGCATTAGACCTGCATCTGTTGGGCCGTGACTCAAGTAACGCTCTATAGCCCTGCAAGTCCATTCATTGCTGGTGATCACCAATTCCAGGGCAGCTGAAAATTCCCAGTGACTAAAATACATGCATGAAGGCAGACTATAGCAGGCCTCTCCCTGCTCCCTTTATGCCCAATGGAACGCCCGCACTTCGTTTTGCATATCCATTTTAAATGCTGGTAGAATTGCAACCAAATGAGAGCGCAATTCTTTTTGCATAGAAAACTGGAGGAGTTACACTTATATATCCTCCTGAGACCTCTGGCCTCTGTAGTGGTCACCAAAAAAAAACCACAGCAAACTGAAAGATTCATTTCCTCGGGTGTCAGAAGGATATCATGCATTCAACGTGTCCCAAGAGTGCCCTTTCCTTTCACTAATGGATTTGCAGAAATCAAGTAAAAAGCACACACAGCAAAAATATTATAATATAGATGCATGCGCTACATTGCTCTCATCAATTGGAATATATGCCACCACGTTGTCAACATGAGCCATCACGTGGTTTTCAGTCTACTTATCTGGTTCAGATTCTGCTAACAGTGGAGACAAACTTCATTGAAGGGATAGAGCTGTGTCATGAAATATTGTTCATTTTGAGTTAGAGAAAAGTAAAGAAAACATACAACCAAAAGAATTTTAGGCCAAATGGTATCATTATCACTCTCGAACTGAACACATCTAATACACCGTGCAACTGCTTTGGTGTGCAGTTTTAATGATGTTGAAGAGGAGGAAATTGAGGTCTCCTGCTCCAGTAAGGCACCCAGTACTCTGGAGGGAGGTAGAGGGAGGGGAAGGAGTTGGCCTCCAGCAAACAGAGGCAAGCGCTTGAGGTCAGAGAGACTCTCTGGTGATGTAGATCCCTGGAAAAGTGAAATGAGTCTGACAGCTTGTCCCATCCCCCACCACATTTCCTGCCCAAAGGAAGGCCAGTATACAGTCGCCTCTATCAGGATATGTGGACAATCCATCTCCATCTGAGCTGTTCAGGATGTACTTTGACCGGGGTGCCGTCATAACACTATTCCAACACAAACAAAAATGCGGCAAAAAATATTGCTGTGGGCAAAAATATTCAAATGAGTTGAGCTCACAGGGGCTGAAATGTATCCATACATTGGGATAACACTGTACATAGAGATTCTGAAGCTGCCAAAGGTCAGATTTTTAGCATGCCAGTTTAATCTTCCATGTGTCATATCATTCTGAGGTCATTCTATAGAGACGGGTTCCTCACCATCTCTTAGAACATGCATATGAGTGACCCTACAGAAGATGCCCTCAAAGACTGCAGAAAAGGTACAGACGATTATGACTGCACAGAATACACCCCCTGTATGACAGTTTACGTGTAGCCTGCAAAGCTGTCTATCACCCCCAGCAAAACCTGTCTGTAGATGAGTGCATGGTATAAACTGAAATCAGAACTGCCCTGAAGCAGTACACCAACAAAATCGAGGATAAAAATTTTTGTGCTTTCTAACACAGGCTACACTGCTGATGTCAACATATATACAAGATCTACTCTGGTAAATGGGGATGTCATTTGATGCCATGATCTCGCTTAAACGCACATCAACAAAACTACCTAGAATCTGGATATCACATTTATTGAGATAATTTTTATACCAGCCCAGCACTGTTCTGCCACCTTTATGACCTGGGGTTTGGAGCCCATGGGACATTTCAGGACACAAGACAAAAACCAAAGACAAAACATTCTCCACGAGGGACAATCAGGTGGATCAGGGAGCTCTCATTATCATCAAGTGGATGGACACGAGGGAGGCAAGTATATGCTCCACTCTCTACTCTGCTTTCTCAGGGGACAACGTAAAAAGAGTGCACAAGGTTGGTGGAAAACAGAGCCGTGCCATTGGCTGTGAAGAACTACAACCACTTTATATAAGAAGATGACCTGGCAGACCAGCTGATTGGCTCCTATTCCTCATGAAAACAGAGCAGTAAGTGGTATGTGACAGTGCTGCATCATTTTATTGACAATGCTGTAACAAACAGCCATTTACTCAGCACGGAGCTGTGTGGCAGACTGGAGCAGCAGCCAATGATGCACCAGGCCTTCCAGGAACAGTTGACAGCTGAGCTCTGTGGGGTGCCCTTCCGACCAGTCCCAGAGACCTATCAGCACATCTCTGCTGCAATTGTTGAGGGAGAAGCTGGCCCAAAAATAAAAAACAAAACACAACAAAAAATGCCAGACAGGGGACACAGGACGTTCAGGCTGTGAAGTGAACTGCTTCATGTGTGGGGCATGTAAAGTTCCTCGGTGTGTTATCGTGGACAGGAAATGTCACGGGGCCTATCCACTGCTATTACTGAAAAGTAATGTTTGACTTTGTATCTTTCTGTATATAAGCTCCTGGGACACTTAGAGCTTTGACTGCACTATTGTAAGTAGTTTATTTTGATGTACATGCTGTATTTATGCAAACTGTCATTGTTGCTACAGTTTATAAAACCAAGTATCTTAAAAATTAAGTTATGAACACACAAATTTTCTGTGGTTTGGAAAGGCTTTTGTGCAACTTTTTCATTTACAATTTTGAGGGATATAACTATGGCATTTCTATATCCACAAAAAACATGGGCTACAAGAAGATTTTCAATTCCTTTGTGGTTTATTACACTTTTTAGTCATTTATTTAGTTTGGGGTTCTAGACAGGGGTTGATCGCCTATGTGCCACACCATGCTGAGGTTGTCTTCCACCGGGCTGAGAATTTCACTGGTTTGCTATCGAAACTCTTCACCATCACTGCAATTAGCAAGCAGGTGTGCACCCAACGCTCTCCACCCCGTCGCCGATACCAGACCGATTTATCCCCCCCCCCCCCCCCCCCCCCCCCCCCCCCCCCCCCCCCCCCCCCCCCCCCCCCCTGGCTAGATCACTGTACTATAGTATTATTTCACTCTAATTTGCTATCTACCACTGAGTACAGCCAGTTTAATTCACAATGTGCATTCATGATCTCACAATGGTCCTGTACACACTTGATTTTGCAGGGCTACAGAAAGCAAAATGGCAACCAGTGTGAAACTGGGGGGAAAGTAGAGGAAAAAGAGAGCTCAAAAGGACAATTTTGGGCTTCCTATTAAACATAAAATCCCAGGCGCTGTGAGAGGCCTTGGAGAAAGAAGGAAAAAAAAAAAAAAAAAAAAAAAACTACAGTTCCCAGCAAAATGTCGACACCTCCTGTTGTCATAGTGGCTTGCATTAAAAATGTGATGGTTCATGCTAACAATGTGATGGACAGTCCAAGTTAGGAAGTGCTGTTAGCAGCTGATCGGATCGATGAAACACCTGGATTATAATGTTTTTGTTTGCTTTTCACGTGAGATCTGCAAACCGATTCGTGGAAGGCACTCTGGGAAATGTTGAATGGATGATATTTAAGTGTAACTCTTCTAGTTTATATGCAAAAAGAATAATTGCTCGATTGATCTAATGTTCACCATCACTGAATTAGCAAGTGGGCATGGCATTTAGTGTTTAGCATTAGCAAGCTAATGCTAAATAGCAGCAGTAGCTACACATTATAAGCTAATGCGTCCAGCATTGGTATGCAATAGCTGACTGGTAGTGCCATTCTTTTCAGTAACTGTTTGTGTAACAAGGTGCACTGAAACAAAAACACATTAAATGCCAGTGTAGCATACCAAACAGGCAAGGACAAATGCATGTATTGCTGGACCCCTAAAACACTGCACTGGCATTAACTGTCACTGTTAGAAATATAGCTGTGTGACTCCAAGCTGATTATAGCTGCCACCCTCAGAAGCAAAATAGAAAATAAACCTTTGCTCATCAGGTGCTGAGAGCTTATTTAGATTTTCAAAGGACCCCTCCTTTATGAGCCCGAAATGGGTCAACCCACTTCTTCCCATTTCATCCTCTAATAACATACACCCATCCTCACACATATCTAGTTTGCAAAGTGTAATACCTGTGTTTGGGTTAGCAAGAGGATTAGGCTTCCTCTGGATACCACGTGCTGTTCCTGTGTCTTCATTGATCTGCTGCATAGAGTTGAAGTCAATTGTGTATACGCGGCCCAGAGTTGACAAGCTGATCTCATCCTCCCCATTCTGGTGGGCTGTCTATAGAGCAGAACCACCACCAAATACACCCGGTATCAGTATGACAGATCCACACCCACACACAATCCTAACACACTAATCGGACAGCTGTCAGGTAACATTTTAAAAATGTTAATTCATTGTTCATCCTTTATTGATACTTTTAATAAATTTAAGAATCAATATTTCATCACTGATTAAATATACTACATAACATACTAATAACAGAGTAATGTCTACCTCAATGATGCGGCTGTCAATGCGGTTGTACGGATGCCAAAGTCCCCGGTCATCCCTCCACTGCCAGATTGCTCCCTCTGTTGTCTGGACACTGCCCTTCTTCAGCATCACATCAACTGCAAAGATGCCCTCTCTGGGCAAGCAGGGCATCAGCTCACTGAAAGGGAAAAATAGAGATTACAGAAAGGTACAAAACTATGTTAGACAAAGATGATCATCAAATGACAAGAAGACATGCACGTTTAGTAACACTCTCTTCTGTGATGTTATCTGGCAGTTGTAGCCAAAACAGAGAAAGTAAATCTGATTAACTGATTAATGTGGTAAAACAAGTTGGGGCCCATAGTTTTAATAAACTTCGCAGGAAACCAAGTAAAAACATTAAACAGGTGTCTGTATATCTGCTAGCCTTTCATTTTTGCCACACTATCCAGTGTGCTCACAGCAATACCATATTAGCGAGGTCAGTTCGTAGAGCTCCTGGGGGCTCCGGGGTACCAATTCAATCTGTTCCTGGCAGCTGCCATTTGACGCTCCACACAGGAGGAAACGCAGTGTCTCTGCTATGTCTAGTTAGAAGAAAAAGATAACACATACACATAACACACCACTAATTAAAGTAAATGAGTCAATGAAATGTGCACTGAATTAAAGAAAAAGTTTTGGTTGCAAATTTCTTTGTAAATGATTTACAAAGAACCACAGCACTGCAAACATTCACAAAAAATACACAAAGTACATGTTTATTGTCACAACTGTTAGCTGTGTTAGCAAATAACACTGCATAAGGTCTCAACGTGAGCAACTTCACAGCAGTTAAAAGGGTCTGCTTTACTATTCAGGCTGGGGTAGCTGTTATTAGGACTACTATGACAGGCAATACAAAAAAAAAAAAAAAAAAGATTAAAATCCCAAAAGTACATTTCTGATCATTTAAAATTTAACCCTTATTTTAAAATCTAAGACAGAATAGGATTTATATCCCTTGCTAGTGTAAAAAACTTTGAGGGAATAAAAATGGACTGCATCTACTAGCAACTTTTAAATCTAAGAGAATTCTCTGTCTCATGAAGTAAATACAGAATAAAATCAAAAAGGAAAAAAAATATTGTCAGAGGGTCTGAGTACTGTGTGACTTACTGGGGTGTGAGCAAAGGTTACTCACTCTGTTTCATAAGCTGCACTGCCAGGCATGGACAGTTGGAGCACATAAGTGAAAACATGCGCACAACCATGATGAACATCCCCGAGCTGAGCACAGGAGGAGTCACTACCAACAGTTGCTGAATGTTTGTCAATAGGTCCCTGGATGCCACCTCCTGCAACAGATTCTGTTGATTCAAACAAATACACATAAAGGCATGTTAGCTGGCCAGGTGGATTGAAATATATTAACAGCAAGAAACAACTGAAGCCAAGCATTGTCTTAATTCTAGAAACAGACTGAGATACAGACCTCCTCATGCTGAAAGTTGTCCACCAGTCTGGCAAAACAGAGACAAGTACTTTCGACTGACTTCTTATCCTGAAAAAAGGCAAGTGAATAAACTGAGGGTAAGTAACAGATTTATAACATTCAAGTAAATAAATTACCTCACTGCTTGACCCAAACCCCAGGTGTAATATACTGTTGTTGCATGCACTAGTTTATTGTCCTACATAAGAAAATTGTACCTGGTGAGTTAGTCTCTGAGTCAACAGTGGCAGAGAATCAGCAACAAAGTGGAACTCATCTGGAGTAATGCTCTGGCAGCAGTTGGCTGCAATAGCCAAGGCATTCCTCTGAGCATTAATGCTAAAGAACTCCAGGTACAGGAGGCAGTCAGCAAGCCCACCCTGTAAGGGATGACATGTGAACATTATTATGAATAAATGTGGCTAGCAGAGAGAGGACAAATTAAGTGCACAATGAAAAAACTGTAGCACGTACAGCCTGCAAAATGGCTTTGCTGTGTCGCCTTGACAACATCTCCAAGGCAGTCAGGGCCTGCTCTGCTACGTCAATGAACTGAATCACCTGAAGCTGCAGACGAGAAAGTCGAACAATCCATTAGCATACGAGAAGGTCGCCGTTATGAATTAACAAGTGATTATGGCCAGAAAGTGCAATGCTTTACCTTCTCCAGGAAGACGGGAATGGCATCGACCACCACAGCAGAAGATCGAGGGAGTGCCTCCATCATGTAAGTGAGTGCACGCGAGGCATGGTTCATCTGTGTGCACAGATCAAAGCCGTGAATATAATCAGCTGCATGACAACAAAGCCCCAAAAAAAGTGTTATATTTACAGCAAGAAAAGTTTGCCATACTCACAATATCAAAGTTATGCTCCATTTGTAACAGTGTAATCTGTGAAAGAATATTGAGTGTGTGAGTTACATGGAATTAAATATCAAACGTGCAAAAAAATTAAATAAACTGATTTTCTATTAAACAAATATTTATATTACACAAATAAGTGCGGGAACTATTTTTTTCACAGCAAATTAATGATCAGGCGAGGTACAGCTTCAAAAAACTGGAAAGGGGACTGTGCGGTACAGAAGGGTAAACAGTCAAACAGAATACGACTTACCAAAGCGGGCACCACACTTTTGACAGGAAATCCACCAAGTGTTTCCTCATTGCCCATCACCAGCAGCTGGCACATTTCTATTGCGGCTTGGAGCTGCTGAGACTCGTCACCTGTGGCCTGAAGGCCTTGCAGCAGCTGCTGAGCCTTGGAACCTGAAAACAGGGGTGGGATTTTTAAAAAAATTTTTAATGAAACATTTGGAGCCTAACAAGACCGCTAATTTCAGTGTCAGGAGACATTACTTACTGGCTCCACTGCCTATGGTCCTGTGAAATAGTTGTGACATGCGGGGTCCCAGGGGCCCAAAAAGATGTGGGGGGAGACCTCTGGCCTCCAGTAGAGCTTAAGGACAAAAAACAGCAAGTTTTATATATTAAAGGTCGAATCCTTTTGGCTGTGATCATATGAGAAATATCGAAGGTTTTTGTTTTTTTCCTCAAACATACCTTGAAGCCTTCCCATTTCAGAATCATCAGACTCACTCTCTCCAGAGGTGGTCATGCCCACTGCTCCAGCAACTGAGCTTGAAGCTGGAAATAAAACAGTAAAAACTAAAAGTTTTAAAAACAGTTATCAAATTATCATTTGTACTCTTTCATTCCCAGATAAATGAATATAAATTTGATTCAACTTCCCATTAAATTTAGCAAATCAAAGAATTAAGGGATGTTTTCAAACTGCAGCATGAATTATTACTTAATACACGATATTGCCAAAAGTATTCGCTCATTTGCCTTCACATGTATATGAACTTGAGTGACATCCCATTCTTAATCCATACGGTTTAATAAGATGTTGGCCGATCCTTTGCAACTATAAGCTTCAACTCTGAAGGCTTTCCACAATGAGTTTATGAGTGTATTTATGGGAATTTCAGTCATTCTCCTGGCAACCACCAAACCCAGACTCATTGATCAGACTGCCAGACAGAGAAACGTGATTCATCACTCCAGAGAACACGTCTCCGCTGCTCTAGAGACCAGTCGCTTTACACCACTGCATCTGACGCTTTGCATTGTATTGGTGATGTAAGGCTTGGACGCAGCTGCTCGGCCATGGAAACCCATTCCATCAAGCTCTCCAAGCACTGTTCGAGATAATCTGAAGGGCACATGAAGTTTGGAGGTCTGTAGCGATTGACTCTGCAAAAAGGCGACCTCTGTTTACTATGCACCTCAGCATCTGCTGACCCTACTGTGATTTTACGTGGCCTACCAGTCTGTGGCTGAGTTGCTGTTGTTTCCAGTCACTTCCACTTTGTTGTAATACCACCAACTGTTAACTGTGGAATATTTAGTAGCGAGGAAATTTCACAACTGGACAGGTAGCATCCTATCATGGTACCACACTGGAATTCTCTGAGCTCCAGAGAGCGACCCATTCTTTCACAAATGTTTGTAGAACCAGTTTGCATGCCTAGGTGCTTGGGTTTATACACCTGTGGCCATGAAAGTGATTGGAACACCCAAATTCAATGATTTGGATGGGTAAGTGAATACCTTTGTCAATATAGTGTATGTTAAAGACATGGTAAGTATACATTTGTGTTATTTAGTCAGACTTTTCCCGTCTGTAATTATGACTTGGAGAAAGATCAGATCAGAAATCTCAGTAATTCACTAACTTCTTTTTGCAACTTAAAAATTTTTTTTAGTGCATATTCATCTAGACTGTCTTTAAGACCACAGTAGAGTAGCCAGCCTAACCCAAAGAACCTAGGTCTAGAGCTCCAGTCCAACATTCACAGCTCATCTCCAAAATTTCAGTTATTGTTGGTTGAAATAAATAATCTTAATTTGTCGGCAGAGGTACCTGAAGCCCCTTGTGATGCTTCATCAGTGCGAGCGGCTGATGAGTTGGCCCCATCTTGGTTGTTGTCGGAGTCGGCCATTTTCTCCTGTCGGCGAGCGTCGGCTGCCCCGCGCTTGCCCAGGCCTGAGCCCCGCCGACTGTTACGTACAAACAGACTGTTATTATTATACTTTCATACTGTCAAACTGCAATGCATTCTCATTGCATGCATGAATACACATGAATACGCAGCAATAGTTTCCTTGGCTAGTGATTATACTACTGTAAATTTGGGTTATGCAAAAGCAGGAGAATATAAACTGAAATGGAGACATCCATATCCCATTTCTGCCATTTTAGCAAATGCACATTAGAAGTTTTCAACATTTGACAGGCATACTGTCAACCATGTACATTATGCAGGGTTGTTGTACCACCTCATGTTGCAGAGGATGGTAAAACCTGCACAGCATAAGCCAATTGGTGTTAGTAGTTCTGTCCTATAAACACAATAAAATCCCAGATTGTACCTTCCTTCTGTGATGGATGCAGTTTTTTCCAAAATGCCCATCTGTAGTCCTAAACATTTGTTATTTAAAGGTCACCCTTTGTACAGATAATATTGAGCTGCTAACCTATTCAGCCTAAATGAATCATAAAACATAAAAAGTATTTGGACAAAATAGTTTCAACCTTCTTTTTTTTTTTTTTTTCTTTTCTTTTTTTTTTTTAAACTGAAATTGTAACAACAGACTTTGAGTAGTTTTTTTTTCGGTTTTGATGAGAAGTGGCTTCACATCCAGTTCAGTCTGGGTGGAGCTCTGCTACTGACAGACACTGGAGCTGATGAAGTGTGTGCCTTAAAATAAAATATCATTAGACCAAGCAGATTTAAACATGGCAACTGAGACAATGTTTGAGCTCAGAGTGTAAAAGACAAACATGGGCGTAGCATCCTAAAATAGGCAAGTGATCTTAAAGTTTTTGGATGAGATGCGTGAGGTAGAAGGAGAATAGGCCCAGACTAGCAGATGCTTTCCAACGTAAAGCCTGTTCTGCAATGTCAACTACGTTGCCTGCTGGCCCCTTGCCTCCATGAAAGTTCTGCAGGTGCTGACAGCCAACAAGAGGGCCAAGTGGCACAATTCTTAGGGTGCCTCTGGAGATTTGCATGGAGAGCTCTGGAGAACTGAAGCCATCAACCAACCAGCACCTCACCAAAATGAGCCAGGTGTGAGACCCTCAGAGACAAAGGCACCTGCAGGCAACAGCTAATGATCTCTCCACAGGAAACCTTTGTAGACTTTGACTTCTAGACAGATCTTCCTGACCAAAGGCTCTCTTTCCACCATTCAGTCTTAAAATGAACTAAACTGAGAGTTTGGGCTTTTAGGGAAAATGTGAAAGTGCCTTGTTACAAAGGGGTGCCCTTGAATTTTTTTTTTTTTTTTTGGATCTTTTTTAATCCAAAGAAAGAAAAAAGGTGAAAGTAAAAACTCTGAATGCAATTAATATTTTATCTTACACAACACATACTAGGAGATTGATGTTAATTTTGAGTATACCTTCAGTGATATCCACCACCATCGATGACCCCAAAAGTAAACAACCGTAAACTACATGCATTTTTTTTTTTTTTTTTTTAAACTACAATCTACACCAAACTGTGACCATGTTGTGTACCTGGTGCTGGCACAGGAGCCCGTGGTCTTCTGGCGTGTGCTCCGCCGAAAGCTGGGGAGCTCTGCTGGAGGAGACTCGCTACGCTTCTTAGTGGATTTCCTCAAACCTAAAATAGAAAACAGTGATAACTTGGACTGGGCCTCATCAGCGGTATCAAATTCTTTCAACTTGAAACATCTTCTACAGAATATTAATCAAAAAAAAAAAAAATCAATGCAATTAATTATTCAATAATACAACATTTTCAAGTAGTTTTGGCTGTGGAAATGGCAAAACATGCCACCATATTATGTTTTTGGTCACAGATCTGTGAAAAATCATGGTTAATATCTAAGAGCAAAGACTGATGCTAAAGTAAAGGGTCTGGTGTTGCCCGTTTAGAGCCCTGTGCCACAGACCAGTGAGTATTAATAGTAACAACTATGGCGCTATGACAAGACAACCTTCATGCTAGGTCTGTGACTCATAATTTAATAGCATAAAAATAAACATTAACAAAGCATCAAGACCAAATGAACTAAATATATAAACAAAAAAGTAACTTTTAGACTTCATTTGACCTCGTCATGTCCCACTTGCTACTGATTTACAACTTGTCAAACAGCAATCCCTCACACACATTTGAGCAAGTCTTCCAAACACGCACTAAAGGCACATACTTTTCCTATTAAACTGGCTGCTGTAATATGACTAATTTAATATGATCAAAATGTTCTTCTACAGTGAAAACCATACAGAATTACATGCAGCAGCATTGTACATGCTTACTCACCATTACAACATAAAGTAATAGAATCTGTGTTAAAAAGGCAGAGGCGATCAGATATGGATATGACAGAAGAGAGGAAGCACTTTCCTTCTGACAGAAGCAGCTCATGAGTCCTTCCCTGCCCTCAAACATAACTCTAGTCAGCTGGTGGGCCAACACACCAAAGCCTACGAAGGAGGGGTCTCTCCATTTGGGCCAGGGCCCGTGGAACAGAGCCCACTTCAGTTACTATCCTTTCACCCACCTAGAACAGACTAACCCCACACTGACCCCTCTGAGCTCACACTCACTTCACCATATATATCAGATTTTCACTGTAATATATTTGTGTAAATGGTCTGTACAGTCTATCAGAGAAGCTGGGTACTAGAGCCAAAGTCCTTCCAGAACCAACTCTGTGGACATTTTGACAAGACCACCAGAGAGTTAATGGGCAGTTAATTAAAAATCAGAAAATTTTGGTGGTCACCGGACACAAACACTCATTAAATAGAATCACCAGCCAAATCTTACTTAAGCTGTACTTCTACTAAACATGCGAAATAGGGTTGTCATGACACAGGAATTTTAAAAAATCGATGCCAATAACAAAGAAAATACTCGATACTATTTTTGGTGACATAGGGCAAAAAAAAAAAAAAAAAAAAAAAAAAAATTACGTTGTCCGCCAAAAAATAAATAAATAAATTTTAAAAAATGCAGAAACATAACTGTGAGGCAGGGTTCTAGTAAGAGGTTGAGAATTTCACCAGTTTGCAATCAGAACTCTTCGCTATCACTGCAATTAGCAAGCGGGCACGCACCCCGCGCACTCCACCCCATCACTGATAACAGACTGATATTTTTTCTCTGGCTAGATTGCTACCTACCTACCTACCTACCTACCTACCTCGCTTCCTATTAAATATAAAATCCCAGGAGCTGTGAGGCCTTGGAGAAAAAAAAACAAAACACAAAACAAAAACAAAAAAAAACCAAACTACAGTTCCCAGCAAAAATGATGTCACTTCCTGCTGCCGTAGTTAGTGGCTTGCACTAAAAACATGATAGTGTGAGCAGCTAATCATTTTGATAAAACACCTGGATTATAATGTTTCTGTTGTGTATGCTTTTTACGCGATTTCTGCAAACCCATTAGTGGAAGGAAACTCTGGGACACACTGAAGTAATGATATGCAAGTGTAACTCTTCTGGTTTATATGCAAAAAGAATTATCAATTTAACTGTTCACCATCACTCACTTAGGAAGGGGGCCCAGCATTTAGCATTTAACACTGGCATGCTAATTAACAACAGTGGTAGGGCAGGGTATACAGTTTTACTAATGTTTATGCGCATTGCCGCCATTTTGGATTATAAAAGTCAGGGTTGAAGCAGGGTTCCAAGCGGTTGATTCTGACTTCCCACTTCAAATAAAACATAGCATTAATAATAGGTTAAGAGATGGCTAATGTGGCTATTAGATAAAGGTACAGTCTGCTGCTCCTGTATTTCCCTAAGGGCTTGCCACAGTGGATGTATCCACATGCTTGATCTGGCACAGATTTTAAGCCGGATGCCATTCCTGATGCAAACCCTCCCATTTATCTGGGCTTGTGACTCCCCGAATCTTGGTTTGATAGGATAATTACTAGTAGTTAAAAGGCTAATGTTAACATGTCCGCTACCCAGGTTAATATTTATGATAGCTGTTTAATACTTCAGTGCTATTAAAACAGCAACTAACCTCTAGAAATTCTTCCTAAAATGTTGTTCTGTTGTTGTGATCATCAACTGTGCCAGCTGCTAATGAGGGGAAGAGCTGCCTGCCTGTGTGAAGTGCTGTTGTGTGTCAACTGGAGGTGGCGAAGACAGCACTGTTGGTATCGATACTGTTGCAAATTAGTAAGTTTTTGTTTTCGATTAGTTTCTGATTATTGTTTTGTTGCCAAACCTAACCCACAAAATTAAAACTGGCTAATTTTAAAGCGTACGGTGAACGAGAGCACTGAGCAAATTTCATGCCAATTCATGTTGTGGATACAGTAAGAAAAGAAAAGTTAAAAAAAAAAAGAAAAGAATTACACTTGCCTCTTTACTAAAATAACTAGAGAGAAACGACTCTCACAGTATAGCTGAAACTGTCATAAACCTCTACTATGCAGATGCAGAGGTGGAATAATGCTACTGACTTGCTCTTTGGGGGTAGGGGCAGGAAAACTGCCATCTTCTTTGTTACACTCCATAGTTTGTAAAAAACAAAAAAAAACAAACAAACATCTTGTTTTCTTGTTTTGTTTTTAAATAGAGGGATAAATAGACTTATGTCTGGTTTTGGTTTCCAATGGATATTTAGAAATGCTATTTATATTCTTAGCCTACCAGAGAAAACTGAAAAACTGTAAACATCTCCTTTCAAATAACATTTTAGCTTATAACATCATAATGTTAATTACCATGGCCTCAAAAACTGCAGCAGGTGTAGCAATTAGCTAGCCTCTGCTCTGCTACTGTCTGCCGCAGTAAACAGAAAAACAAGAACTGCTTAAGATCCCACACAATTAGAAGAAAATATGCAATGCTAACCTGACAACCTGGCTACTAGTGTGATCCCACAAAAGCTGAAAAACATCTCCAGTTTGCTACCAACCAACTTTAGTATTACTGTACTCAAACTCAAAATCTCTGCATTCACAGTATTGTGCAGAGCAGGACCTGACTTTAGAGTCACAGGAGTCATGATCTAAACCATGTTGCAAAAAAAAAAATCTTGTTTACTGCTGAGTGAGTCTACCATACCTGTAAAAATCACTACGACCAGCCGTATTTATACATCTCCAGTATCACGGTAACGGTACTTACATCTGAAATATGCAGTCCACACTCACCATATGTAAACTAGACATGCTAGTGAAAACACACACTTTATTTTACACAGTGTGTTACAGTCACCAACTGTACTCACAAATGATAAATATGTGGGTTACAGTAATGTCTGCATACGTTGCTAGTGGTCAGCAATGTTGCAGGCACTTATGCTTGTACAGGTGCATTATGTGTTAATTACCATTAACTGTTGAGCAGGAAATTTACACCGTAACCTGACGTGCACCTCCAGATAAATGTAACTACATGTCGGGGCAACACAGCCCGCAATAATCATGATTGGCCTTTTCAGCACCCTCGGCTCCTTCCGTACATTTCCAGCTACTTTTACGGTGCAGTTTTTTAATTTATCAGTGAGAATAACAATCATCTCAATAAAAGGAATAATAATCATAGCATCAATATAAGGACTCACAAATACCAGCAAATTCCTGGAGGGAGATTGCTGAAACTATCGGAATGGACATGAGGGAATGAACAAAGTATTGGAAAAACTAGAGGGACAAGTATGTTTGGAAAAAAACAAAACAAAAAAAAAACCAAAACTGGCCACTGATGCTACTTTTTCACCACCGAGGAGCCGGTGCTTGTGCCAGCGCTAGTGTCGGTTTCAGTGAACCGGCGAAATGCTTAAGAAGGAGCGTGTGTTTCCATCGCGTTTCTGTGAACTGCTCCTTTACATATGAGTGTGGGCGGGTCCTCGTCTGGACACGGAAGCCAAAGAGCGCAAACGTGGGAGAACACGCTTCCCTTTCTTGTGCTGCGAACACATTTTACAGTCCAAACAAAAATACTGCAGCACCTGTGTGCAGCACAGAGGTAAACGGACAGCGATTACAAGCAAGACGACAAGTACGCACTTTGCGTCCTTTTATCTGTGATATGAACTGATACAAATCAGCAAGTTCAGCCTTAGGGCCCAACCTAATTCACAGCCATGAAAAATCACTTTGCTTTTCTCATGTAATATACATGTAATATGGTAGAAAACTTTATGTTGAGACGGCAGAGTCATGCCCTTCTGCCGCTTTCGTCACGCGTTCTTGGTTTGAGACCAGCTAGCTTGCAGGGCCCGAGTTGAACCTATTTTTCAGCCAAGCACCGAGTGCGTTCGCGGTGGAAAAAACACTGAACGGTTCAAATACTGGCACTGGCACCCCGTCAGTGGAAAAGCGGCCTAAGAGCAAGTATCCAGGAGGGAAAAAAGTCCCAGCATTTTATTTGTTTCTGTCAGCCGCACCACATGTAAAATACCGGGACGTGTATATGGGTATTTCTGTAACACCTGGTAACTATGTTCATCACTTGGACGAAGAGATAAGTTACGCCTACACCTTTAGCGGAAATAGAAGTAACAGCCGAGGGCAAAGACACAGCACCACCTTCATTGCCATCAGTACTGCACAGCTACATAATTCATCATCATCATTCAAGATGTAGTAAGAGTGGGAAAGGTTTATAGGAGTGTGGGAAGGGGTTATACAGCCTTAAAAAATATATAAATAATAAAATCAATGTATAAAAAAATAACACCGCTACATCGTGGATTTTCACCTATCGTGGGGATCTCTGGAACGTAACCCCAGCGATAGGTGAGGGATCACTGTGGTATTTATTTTCAAAAGATTGTATAAGTGCAGTAGATTTCAAGGTATTTACTGTTCTTTAAGTGAAATAAATGCTTACAAAGTCAATGAGTAATCATGTTAAATTGCGATTTCAATATTGACCAAAATAATTGTGAATAGGATTTTTTCCATAATCGAGCAGCCCTAATCTCATCTGTATGCTTTACCTCTGATATGCTAGAATATGCCGAATCTGAAAAGCAATTACAACAAATACATCCATTCTCAGCAGTTCAGAATGAGGATTTGTATCTGATTATATGACACTGCTTGGATCACAGGTCCATGACACTTAACCCCAGGGATATAACCTCAATTCAAATATTAAAGACCAAAATGCTGAAACAAGCCAAATTAAAACCCTATTTACAGTTTAAGTTCAATGAAAATAAAAAAAATAAAATGGAAACTCAAAATAAACTTACTTTTTGAAACTCAACCATTCCCAACAATAAAAAGGTATGTATGACACACATAAAACAAGAATTTCTGAAGTAGTTTTAAACAGCTCAACTGTTATCCTAATAGAAAAGTACTCACTTGCTAGCTTAGCTTGTAATCCTGATGGCCCAGGTTTGGAGGTCTCAGTTTTGGAGGATCCAGGCAAGGACAATTTGGGTTTTGGCAGATTGACTTTGGGATTGAAGCGTGCTGCCCACTCAAATTTTGAGGAGCTGGCAGCCTTGGCCTGCTCTTTGTCACGTGTACTACGGCGTGGAGAGGGGCTAGATGCTGAGCGAGAGCGACGTGCCTTGGTCTGATCTTTTCCCTGTTTGACTCGGGCGCCCTGGGTGGTGGTGCTGTTGGTGCCTGTGGTAGAGGAAGAGGTGGAGGCAGAGGAGGAGGAGTCTGTCACGTTGCTACACCCAGCTTTGGCTGAGGCGGCCGATTTAGACGCCAGCTTGGTGGGTTTTGCAGTTCTGCCCTCGGTACGATTGGGGAGGGACCCAGCGGTGCTACTAAGACCGGGGAGAGAGTCCGCTTTTTTCCGTTTTTGTATTGGTGAGGCCCCAGCGGCCACACTCTTCTTACTCTGGCCTCGACCTGACGATGCAGGCAATTCTGAAGTAAGTGATCTCTTCTTGGACTTAACTGGGCCTTTCTTGGTCTCGGAGGTATTGTCTCGGGGTGATGGGAGCGATTTAGGCTTCTTGGCAGGGGTTGGGCCAAAGGTACTTATTTGGTCAGGAGCTTCACTTCGCTTCAGCCCTCGGTTGCCTTCACTCTTAGACTGGTGGCCTGGTCGCTCTTGTTCAGATGTTCCTGCAGCCTCTGGGTCGTCTTGCAATACAAATGAAGCCACGGACAAGGTAAGACCGCTTCTGTTAGGGAGGAAAAGAAACAACAGAAGTGCATCTTAGAAGATTTCTGAAACCTGAAAAGCAATGCATTACAATGCCACATTCACTGCCCTTTTTGACATTTTGGTCAATGTCCATGGTGTACAGAATGCATGACCCTATTTACACACACATACACACTAAGCACCAAGTAGAAAACACAGGTACCTTCTTGAGCTGTGCCCTCTGGACTGGCCAGTGGCTGAGCTGGCTGTGGCTTTGGGAGCCTTAGAATTAGGTCTTCTACTTTCAGGTGGGGAATTTGCTTTATGTTTTACCTGCTCTGACTGCAACCTGTAAGGTTGGAAATTAAAGAGCACGTAACAGTGTGGGTGTCTGATTAAATTACTTATAAAAGAGACTTGATCAATCCCCAAACCATTTTGCCTGTCTGTATATAATCTGGTCATTATCACATCTGGAGATTCATGAAAAACAGCTAAAAGAGGGTTAATAATATCTGGCTATGACAAAAGAACAAAAGATAAGCTTTTCTTTTGATTAAACAGGACAGTATCACCATTCAGCAAGTTAAAATACCAATTAACTACAAAGACACACAACCCAAGCACAAATTCCCCTCTACTAGACATCATCTCATCTGTTGCTCCTTCAAGAAAAGCTCAAAGCCTGCTCCCCGCAAACTACGACTGCTGCCTCCTACAGATTCAGATTTTAACTGGACAATAAGTGTGCAAGTAGACTCACCTTCCCGCGACTGTATGGTCTTGTGGCTGGGCCGCAGCAGTGTTCCTCTGTGAACGGCGCAGTGACCCCCCTGGATTGGAATTAGGCCGGTTGGACATTGGCACCTCTCTCCTGAAGGGACATACCCTTTCTAGACACTACCATTCACTGTAATCAAAAAGAAAGAGACCACAAGGGAATATTCACAAAATGCAAAAATGAGCCTTGAACCTGTGCTGTCCCACAGCCACCAAATTGCCCATGGTTTAAGCTAGCTGCTGTGTGACATCTATTGGGATTGCTTAACACTGAGCCACTGGCTTACCCCTCTGGCCCATGTGAGATAATCAGCAGCACAACTTTCTCATCAATTTTCTCTAGATTGTACATGAAGATACAACTTTGTGCACAGGTTGCCAGAACACCACATGCCAGTAACTACATACCTCACAGCTGACACAATGAAAACAGGGAACTAAAAACTATGAATGACTGTATGGACACTAGATTCCTATGATCCAAGTTTATCCAATAATTTAATCTGGACTTTAATAAAAAAAAAAAAAAAAAAAAAAAAAAATACAGCATAGAGCTTAGTTTCTTTCCAGGACCCTCACACTTTCCCTAGTCTCTCAATAGCAGTCACAACAGGATTTATACTTATGTGAATAATGTTCAATAAACAAAATGGCCTTTAAATATTAACCCTTACTGTTAATATCAAATTGTATCAAAAAGTTTGCCCCCACCCCACTGTGTATCATGAACACAGGTTCTCCTATAAAGCTACCATTAAGTACCCTATTTTCCCACAATATACCTAATCTTTATACATTTGTACCTTTATACCCTTGACAGAAGGCACTGCCGGAATTTGTTCACATAATTATAATCGTTAAAGGATAATTTTACTCCTTTGGATAATAATAGCCAAGGTCACAACTATATATGTATATACATATACATACACACACAAAAGTAGTCTGCAAATCAAACTGACACCAAAAAATTAAGTCCTGAACTCTCTAACCCCCAACAGCAGCTATTTTTCAAAATGTCTACAACACTGCACAACATTAGATAAGTGATCTAGTGCGTTTAATGTTAGGGATACATCACAATGTTAGGAGTTGGATTCCTGATCTGGATACCAAAGATTTTTTTTAACATTCCAAGTGAATTCACATCTAACTCGGTGGAGTCAAAGTTAAAGCATTGATAAGAGAACTGATTAACTTGATCTGAGGATCATTTCATCATCTGAAAGACATTAACTTGATCTGAGGATGATTTCATCATCTGAACGACAAAAACTATTGAAGTCCTAAATAAATACTTTTTTGCTCTCAAGAGAAGAGAGACTTTTAATTAACTAATGAAGTCACAGTTTAAGCCGTAATATCGCGAATATTGATCATAAAAATACGCCACACTTGCCAAGCTCACTGGGCCATGTTAGGCCTGCACTGACAGTGCATCCTAGTCTTTGTTATTCGTCCATTCTGACAACTGGTGTTCCCCTCTAGCGTATAACGTAATTAGTTAAGCTCTTCAAATCATCTATAGTCTCACGTACAACACCTACCCAATTTATTTCACTACATAACTAAACAATAACTGAGGTGTCCAAATTTTTATACCCATGATTTACAGAGGCCTGTATTTCTGACGTAGTTGTCTACCACCACCGACTAGGGTTAGCATGTTTAGCCACTAATATCCTAGCAAGTCCCATACATTTTAACAGTACCACCGTCGTATCCGTTTATTTATACAACAAAATAAACAAAACCCCTCGCACATCCCGAAGTGAAGCTTGTGGCGGTTAGATGTTGAGTGTAAAAAGAGAAAACGCTAGAAGACTGGCTAACTGCAGACCAACAGTAAGTTAAAGTTACGCTTGCTAACGTAGCAACGGTTACACTGAAATGCGTAGTTGGCGTGCCGGTGTGTCAACCTACTCAGCTAGCACCCCGGCCAAACAATTTGGCACATTTGTGTAGCTACCTTTTTTGATTTACGAAACAACGAAAACCTCACTAAACGGCAAAGACGCTCCTCAAAGCGGCAAATAACGATCGCGTTCATCCGAGATTAGCTTCACGTCGAAAAATGGCAGCATCGACATGACCCGTCTTTCGAAAGCGGTTTAATGTTATAAAGCTAGCAGGCTACACGTATACTACCGTAGGCTAAGTTGGTATTCAGACTGCCAAGATACACCGCTCTCTGCGTGTATGTGTGTGTGGCTGACAATCAAGTTTAAAGAAAAGAGAAATGCGTTTGTGTTTCGTAAGCAAGCTCACCGTCTACGTTTGACGGGGGTGAATAAATCCAAAATACACAACTGTCACCTAGACAGCTAACGACGATGATACAGTTCTACACTCTCCTGGCAACTGTCAGTGCAAACTGTTGTATACAGACGTACTGCTAACTAATGTTGGCAAGCTATAAGGATGGCTAACAATGTTTTCGAAGCTGACTTGAGGCCAGTGCCTCCCCCCGACTACAGCGCTAGCTAGCTTTTTAGCTAATGTTAGCCAGGAAGACAAGTTGACCACTAACAAACAGCGTGGCAGCACAGCGCATGGCTCTTGTTAAGAGTTGGGTAAATGGGGCACATAACGCCAAACATCACATCCAGCTCCCGTTAAAGCAGCTTGCTCAGAATTTAAAGTGTCAAGGTTAGGTTATTATTAGCAAGCTAATGCTAGCTTAGCCATAGCGAGCATTACTTCAATGACCGTTCGCTCGCAAACAGTAAGCAGACAAAAATAAACACCTGGCGGTTAGCTTTAAAAGTTCTCGCTGTTTTTAATTAAGCTGGCGGCCAAGCTGACAACACATCACTGACCTTATCCAGACCGAATCAGAAGCTGTAGGACTGTCGCGCAGCTCACGATGTGAAATCAAAGAAGAGCGTTATAGCTGTTACCAGCTAACCTTGGCATGCCAGCTAATTAACATTAGCGAGCCTTGTTTTGTCGCTGGCTAACACTTTGCCAGCTCGGCAGGACGGTTAACAGGATGTGTGTTCAAAATAGCATTTTTAGCTACAACGCACCAATTCAGTGTTTATGGTGCAGCTTTGTTTAAATTCTCCCAACATTAACAAGTTGTCTAGCTAGCAGTTAACGCTAACTAGCAGAAAAGAAATGGCCCCTGATACCTTTTAGACACACACACACCAAAAAAAAAAAAAAAAACAGGAAAGCAGGAACGGGATTCGAGTCATTTTCGCAACACTTATTCGTCCGATGTATTTCGAGGCTGAATACGGTCAAAATCCCAAAAGACTACTTGCTTAAATGTCAGTGAAAACGTCTACCTTTGGTATAATGTTGTTACCTATTTGTTCCAGTGTTGTAGTTGTAACAGACAGTGCACCAGCTCCTCTTTTCTCTCTACCACTGCTAGTTTCACATCAGCTGAGGGCCTACAACCGCAATATACCT